>NW_023396568.1:300000-442493 GCF_011125445.2 Fundulus heteroclitus
AGCAAGACAAAAAAAGGCAAACAGCTTCCACCCTTTGCAGAGTGCTTTGCAAAAATATTCATACACCATGAGCTCTTTTGTATTTTGTCAAGTTGCCACCACAAACTTGTGTATATGATTGGAATCTGATGTGATAGACCAACACAAAGTAGCAGTAGGTATAAAATGGAAGTCAAAAAATATATATACACGGTATACTCCCTTTTACTCTGATACCCTTGAATTACATCTGGTGCAAATATTTGCTTTCAGTAGTCATACCATCTGCAAATGGAGTTGACCTGTGTGTAATTTTGTCTCAGTACAAATACAGCTATAGAGGGCTCTGAGGCTTCTCAGAGAACATTAGAGAGATGAAGATCAAGGAACACACCAAACGGGTCACAGATGAAGTTGTGGAGACGTTTTAACAGGATTTTGTCGTGAAACAAGCTTTGAATATCCCTTAAAGGTAAACTGTTCAAACCATCATCAGAAATGGGAACAGTTTTGCAAACTGCAGTAATGCAAACTTAACATGACGTGGTCATCCACCTTCAGTGACAAGTCTTGCAATACCACAATCAGCTGAGAGACCTATGGAAACTATGGGGGAGGGCTTCTAAAAATCCATATCTCAGATGGGAAAATATGGTCTGGTAAAAATAAAATGTAACTTTTCAGCCCACATGCACAACACGTGTGATGAAAATCTAGCTCTTCATCTCTCTGAACACATTACCCCCGCAGTGAGATATGATGGTGACAGCATCATGTTGTGAGCATACTTTTCTTTAGCACGGACAAAGAAGCTAGTTTGAGCTGTTGGGAAGATGGATGGAGCAATAAATATGGGGCAAACCATGAATAACATCTGTTGAAGGCTGCAGAAGACTCGCGTTCTGGGTGGGGGTTCACATCCCAACAGGACAGAAGCCAGCACTACAATGGAATACTTCAGATCAATGTATATCCCTAACTTAAAGCACCCAGTCCAAGTCTGGACCTAAATCAAAGTTAGAGTACCAACAAGACTTTTTTACAGTATTATTGTGCTCCAATACAATAGCTATTCACCTTTGCTTTTCTACTTCTTTTTCTTTTATATGAAATGAAACAAGCAGTCTAAACTTGAAAGAACATTTAATAATATTTAGTGGAGCGACGAAAATTAAAATACAGTCAAAGGTGGTCAGCAGTAGTAAGTATCATAACAATAGATTAGATCAAGTTTCCAATGCAGGCAACGACAATCAGACCAGAGAAGAGGAGCAAAATAATTGTCAGTCTAACATTCATTTTTCTTTGTTGTTTAAAATCAACGTGTAATTTAGCTTATGTTCACATCACAATGGATTTTAGCTTCACTCTGACATCAAAAAACAGTTTAAAAAGCCAGATGTACATAGTTTTCCATAATAAATCAGTCGTATTAAGATGTCCATTTATAATTATACATTATGTCAGAACAATTACAAATGATTGTCTATTCATCTTATCTGTATAGCAGGATAAAAGAAGTTGCTAGTTGTTTTCAGAAAGTTCAGCAGACACTGACATGTACAACTGCTTTTCAGTTATTTTATTAAGACTTATAGAAACCAACGAGTTGCTTCCAAAAACAAAAACCATGAGTGATATTTATCTGTAAGAACGAGCCTGTGATGAGTAGTATTCTTGGGTTTAAGACTGACTGTGGTTGTGGCCTCTTTTGCTCCAGGAACAAGTTTTTGTTTGGCTCCATGCCCTGCAACTGTTTTTTTTTTTTTTTTTTTGGTTTTCGATAGATAGGACAGAATTTAAAAATGCATGCAAGTTAATGGAGTATGGGAGAGAATCTGCATGGACAACTACTCCGAAGTAAACTCAGCTAACCCAGAAGAACTCACAGAATGTGACGTGCCTGGAGGCTGAGGCAGAACCGTCCGCTGAGCACAGTTTAGAGCTGTTCTGCACGAAACAACAACAATGCTTATTCACCTTAATGTCCTTTCTCTGAATATTAGCAGGATGGTAAGTCATCAAAGCTATTGTGGTAGAAGCAGGGAAAATGGGCCAAACTGTGATGGGCTAGACGACTGGGTATCAGTATCACTTTATTGTGTCCCCGTAGGGAAATTCTCCTTACAGCAATGTGGGACAAGAAAACATAGACAACACCCACGCACACAGAAACAATCATATAATGAATTTAGCAACAATGAAATCAGCAAGCCTCCATGTACAAATATCAATTGGAACATGGCTGGGGGAGATGTTTTTAAAACTGCGGCCCTTATGGGGTGTTTCTGGTCAGTAGTGTACAAGTGGTCCAAAGGAACAATGGTGAAGTAGCAGCAGGATACTGCTGGTCCACCAAGGCTTATTGGTGTACATGGGGGGCAAACAGACGAGCTACTGTAGCTCAAATTCCTGAAGAAGTGAATCCTGCTTCTGACACAACAGTGTCTCGATACAGAAAGCATCACACTTTGTTGCAAAGGGGGCTGTATGGTAGTAACCTGATTAGGGTGCAAATGATGAACCTAGTAGACCACCAAAGGAACCAACAGTTAGCACCAGAACTGGATCACAGAGTAGCGGAAGAGCGTGGCCTGGTCTGATAAATAAAGATATCCTTTGTGTCACAGGGATGGCTGGATCGATATGTGTTGTTTACCTAGGGAACAAAAGGCACCTGGATACATTGTAGCAATAATGCAAGCCTGAGGAGGCAAAGTGATGCTTTGCTCGATGTTTTCCTGCAAAACCTTAGATCCATGTGGGTGTTACTTTGCCACGTATAGTACCATCTACCTACAGTAAGCATTATTGCGGGCCGTGCACGTCCTTTCAGTGAAATAGTATTCCTTGATGGCTGTGGGCGCTTTCAGCAGGGTGATGCACTCTGCCACAAAGCAAAGATCACTAAGGAATACTTTGAAGGCCTCCAACATCCCCGGATTTCAGTCTAAGAGAGATTCTGTGGGATTTGCTGGTTAGAAAAGTGCAAATCAGGGAGCCCCCACCTCGCTGCTCACAGGACTTAAAAGCTATTCTGCTAACACCATGGTGCAAGATACCACTTCACACCTTCAGGGGTCTATAGGGGGCCTTGATAGGTCAAAGCTGCTTTGACAAAAAAGGAGGGTCTAACATTATTTGGAAGGTGGTTGTGATGGTATGCATGATAGGTATTTATTTTATTATACATTTTATAATAGATACATTAATTGGTTCTATTTCATAAAAAAAAATAATGTACACAAGACAAGCATGTGCAATACCCTTTTTCTGCCTAAGCAAGCTAAGCTATCTAAATGTCTCCAAGGGTTATTTGTGAAGAACATCATACAACCTCATTATTTGGAGGACGAGCTAAATGGTCACACCACCTTCCCACCACAGCTTCAACAAATCACTCATAAACTTTTTTTTCTCAGTGATGCATGCTGGGTTTGTAAATTCCAATGGAAAATTCATATGAAATTGCAATTTTATTCAGTATAATTTCCCAATAGTCTTCCCTCCTCTGCACTCTGGTTATGATAATAGGTCGTAGTCTGTAAGAGGACTCGTGACTGAGGGCTAATGCTCACCATCATTTCAATAATTTAAACTCAAATTGAAACTGCTTGCTGCTGTTTATATTCTAACCCCCGTGCTTCATTTTCTCAGCAAACAGTCTACTTAACTTTCAGCCCATGCCAACATTTAATGGGATGCACATTCACCACAGAGATTCAAACTAGCCCCTATATGTACATTTGCTCCCTCAGTTGGAGGCAAATTAAAGTTATTTATCAGTATTCAGTGTGCTTGGCTTAATAAAGTACCTAAACCTTGAAATGAGGACAACAGGTCTGCATTTCCTGAAGAAAACAAAAACCCTCAACGATATCAAGGTTATTTCGTGTTGGAAAAAAAAAAGGTTGTGGGAAGCCATGCAAAATATTGTCTATGATGGTGCTTCATTCAGTAATTTTGCTCATGTTATCTGTCATTGTGTTTAAATAAAAGCCACGCTTGATTCCAGAGAGAAACAGAAAGGTCTTCTAGGTTATCTGGAGTGCTCTTGAATTCGGCTTGGCTCTAAGCATGCGCCTCAACTATTCATGAGTTCACTGAAATGGTTGAAGCTGCTATCAGTGTGTTTGTTGCCAGCAGCAACATTGACTGATTTGATTCAAATGGACTGTGAAGGTTTGGTTATCCACAGGTAGCAAGCCTATTCAGCCTGTTCACACTTTGGGGATCCACAGAATGTGCTGGTTTGTGTGTGCGTGCCCGCGCACGTGCGTGTTCCCTAATCTTAAAATCACTTTTGCCCTCTTGCAGAGCCCCGATAGCTCCGCAGAACAGTGTTTTACATTTTCAGCTGGTGTCACAACCTGCCATGATTTGGCAGTGTTAAATACAACACATTCAATATATAAGCGGCAGAATTATGAGGATCTTGTTACGTCAACATTTTTTTAAATGTTAAGCAAAATCAAGCATGAGGCCAGGTAATACAATTTAACCTGTGAGGTTTTTAAGGCATCTAATAACATGAGAGCAATGGACAGAACTGCAAGTGTAAGGACTAATAGAGAGCTAGCTGCTGCAGTATAATATCACATGAAGGTATCAATGGACAAGTTACCAGTGTGAATGTTTACCATGGTTTAGAAAAGTTACAGTGTATAAATCACTACAATCGACTCATGGTTAAGTCATTTTAATGATGTGCCAGAAAAAGCTCTGAAGTAACCGGAGTTTTCTCTGGCTGTATGGAGTATAGGGTAATGCATTAACTGGCTGTCCCTCGCCTCCTGCTGCCCACTGCCACTCAGCTGGCTGAAAGAAATGTTTTAACTACTTATAACTTTCTTTTTTGTTTCCAAAAATAATTGGCAATTGTGGTCCAAATAAAGTCCAAGTCAAAACAAAAATGTCAAAGTTGCTATTTATTGAGTAGTACAGAACATTTCTGCTGTTAGGTTTGGATAAAAGAGACTTGATACGGTTATGGATCTACAGTTTTATGTACAAACAGTGAAATTGTGCTATTTTACTGAATGGTAGCATACCGTAGGAATCTGGTACTGGCTCATGTCAACACTGAGATCAAAATTTTAACATGAAGTTCTACGTTATTTATCTTTCGATTTAGAGCCCTACGCTTGCAGTTAATTGAGATCAGAATGCATGCAAATGCTGCTCTCTCCAAAGTAAACCCAGCAATCCCATGAAGTTGGAAATAAAAGAAACAATCCGATCATATTCATCCTTGGAGGAGACTAGATAAAGAAAAAGTCTGAGTTTTAAAGGAGAGAAAACTCAGTTTAATGACTTTTTGTGTTTTGGCTGTTTTCAAAGACTGAAATGTGACTAATGAGTCATCCCCATGTTTGGAGCAACTCAGATCACTCACAGGGAGGTTTTAATTATGTTCACCAACTCTCAAGTGCTCGATTCAATTTGGCCCTCTGGAGCCTACCTGGCAGTGTTTACGCTTAAAAAGCTAGTGAAGGACCAACGCCAGCGTTTTAGCTCTAGGGATTCATTCCAGTTCGTGTACATTACCTCCTGCTGTTACCTCCTGGGCAACCTATTAAAAAAATTGATCAAAACCAACATTTTAAATCTTTGTCCAGTGTTTTGGTCCCATGTTTATATTTTGATATAGCTCACCACAAGGGGTCTTGTTGGCATTTTTCAAAGAGGACCATTTAATTATGAAGCTAATCACTGACTGTTCAGTCTGCCAGTGTCTCGCTGAGATGGCCCACCAGCTTCAGACAACACGAGACAGGAGGGGGAAAAAAGGAAAATAGCAGCACTGTGTGAGTGGGAACGAGATTATTTAGGTAAAGAATCAATCTGAACTGCAGTTTGCTGAAATTCGTTTAGCTGCCTTTGAGAAGGGACGGTGTGTTTTGTGAAACAGTAAGAGGTTGTTGATCGGAAAGTGAACTCTGTTGAGCATGTTTCCCTCAGTATGGTTAAAAAAAATCAGGTTTCTTCCCACGAAATGAAGAGAAACACTTGCAATTCTTTTCTGTTTTACATTCAAACCCATTTCTTGTTATTGTAAAAGTATTCAACATATTTAACATTTTAGTACAATTTCGTTCAGCCCTTGTCTGCTCTGATACCCCTAAATAGCCTCCAATGCAACCAATTATCTTCAGAAGTTATTTAAATAGGATATAAAGACCACTCATGTGTAATTTTGCATAATTACATCTATCCTAGGAAGGCTTCAGAGGGTTTTTTTTTTTTTTTTTTATAGAATATTAGTGAATAGACAACATCATGAAGACCAAGGTAAAGAGCTGACTGTCAGGGATCAGGGGGTTTTGAGTTTGTGTGATGTGTTTTCTTTCTGTCTCTGGAGCTGCAGGTTCCCCTGGTGGGCGGAGCCCTGTTGCAGAACCAGGTGCAGCTAATCAGCCTCATCACTGGTGCTGAAAAGGAGCCGGCTGTGTGTCATTCAATGCCTGAGTGCTGACCTTAGTGGTACCTCTGGTACCTCTGGCTCCTTGAATGATAGACCCTTGCGTTGCTCAAGCTATCTTTGTCCTGTGCTCCTTGTCAGCAGGTTTCCTTCTGGAAAGCTTCCTGTCGGCCCGTGATCATTTAGGAGGAGCTGTGGCGATCCAAAGCTCAAGGGGGAGATACTTTTAGACATGCGCTTCAGAAATCACACAAATCTTTTTTTCAGTAGAAGAGTGGTATTAATTTCTTTGTTGGAAAGAAAATAAAGTCATAAACAGTCCCATTTATAATTTTCCAATGTTGGACCTCTTGGATGGATGTAATTTTTGTCCGGTCTCTTTCTTATTATTAAATGATAAACACCAGGCTACATTCACACTGCAGGGAAACGCAACCCGAATCCAATCTTTCAGCCCATATGCGACCCATATAAGTTGTTTTCGTCGCAGTGTGAATGGCCCAATTAAAAAATTTTCACCCCAAAAAATCTGGTTGTGCGGTAATAATGTCAGGTGAGCGACAGCAAACAAAAGTGGCAACATCGTGGCACCATTCGCGTTCAGTGTGAACACACCTTTATATTCAGCATTACTTCTGTAAATAGTGCGCTGCTGCGTAACGTCCTGTTCTGTTATACGCGCATGTGGGTCACTTTGCGGTCTTCAACCGATCAGACAGAAGTTTGATATGGCGGTTGCATTAAATAGTAGTATGAACAACCACCCCCCCCCCCCCCCCCCCCCCCCCCCCCCCCCAAAAAAAAAATCTAATTTCAGCAAAAAAATCTGCAGTGTGAATGTAGTCTTAAATGTGGCAAGTAAGATCTCCAGTGTTGTTCTGGGTTTTTTCCAGACTGACTGTCTTTGTTCCTCAATATGTCATCTCATGTTGGGCTGCTTCCTGAGATCTTTTAGCATTCTCCATGTTGTCAAGTGGGTTCTGTTTAAATGATTTCCCAAAATCAGACAGTAAATATACTTTGGTGTGGCTATTATAATTTAACTACAGAAATTATTAATCACAGATATTCCATGATTTAACAAAGAAAGAAATTGTATTTTTACATCAAGCTCACATGGTTTAATTTGTTATTTTTCTTTTACAAATGAAATAATTTCACAAATGATATGTTGAATTAACTTAGTTTGCCTTTGTCTGATAATACAATTGTGTAATGATCTAAGACATTTAACTTCAACAGCAAAAAAGTAAAGCAAAAGAAAAATAGTAGGGTGACAAAAACCTTTTTATGGCACTGGATGTTTAAAATGAAACAGTAGATTCAAGGTGTCAAACCAAGTATGCAGTTGCACGGCTGACCAATTAAGGAGTTTGATGCAGTCAGCACAGACTACTGTATAGGATATATAAATTGTATTTCCCCTTGTCTTGTAATGAGATTACAGGAAAACAGGGGTAATGACCTGATGGCTTGCACAAGGTAATGAGGTGACACAGGCAGACAAGGATAAAGAAAACTGAAAGTATTAAGGGGGATTGTAGCATTTATTAACAAGCTGTTATGCCTCCAGTCACACTACCACAGAAATGGGGTTCTGCAGCCAATGTTATTAAGGCATAAGCTCACATATATGTATATTTCTTGGTTTCTCTTTTTACTTTGTTCCATCTCATAACTTGGCAAACCCATGAGACATGGATCATTTTGTTTCCAGACTTTACAGAAAGAAGCTGAAGAGCAAAGCTCCAGCAAGACAACATCAGACATGTGGTGCCGGATGAAGAAGATCACAGGCTTCAAGTAGAAGGCCAGATGGCTGTCTGGACAAAGGTTCAGGAACAAGCTCAGCCTCGTCCTCTCTTGCCCAATCCCAAACAGACGTTCCCTTTTTTTTTGAGCCGAAGCTTTCCTGTCTTCTCAAAGGTTTTGTCTTCTACCTCAGTCATGGACCCATCTGCTTTAACACCCAAATCTGCAGATGCTGATGCTCGCTTTGCCTCCTCGTTGCACCTGTAACCTCTAGAAGTCTGGTGAAAATGAAGTTGACAAGACTGAACCGGAATAAGGCTGCAGGTCCAAATGGCATCAGGCTTAGAGGCCTGAAGACCACAGCAGAGCAGCTCTCAGCCTAAAATTAACTTAATTTGTTTTGCATATTCTTTAAGTGCTATCCTTATTCCAATCCTCACAGCACTTCTTAGCACTTGCAGGTCTATTTTTATATATTATCTATATTCTCACTGAGAACATCTTTAATATTGCAGTGTATAATTTTACTTTTTTTATCACTAATTTTCTGGAGTATGTGAGTGCCAAACTTGAACTAATTGCCGTTTCCACACCTTTCCAAATATATTCATAAGCATTTAATAAATCTGTGAAACCCTCCATAACTAACTATTTATCTATGCTTAGAGTTATGGAGGGATATTAATGTTGACAAAGGTGTGAGTCTAACTCCTTAAGCTATTCCCATTGCTGCTTAGGCATCAAAAGATGGAGTTGGAGGACTTTTTGTCTGTATTTTGTTATTTTGTTCTTTACGTTAGAACAAAATAATTTGTATTGTTTAGGTTTTATTTACAGTCATAGCCTTAACACCTGTTAGACTTAGACAAACTTTATTGAAATTTTATTGCATACACCTTACGACAATGTAATGAGATTTCAATTCAAATAAAATAACATTACAATATACAGTGCAGCAGGGATAAGAATGTACAGTGCAGGAAAAGAGCAGTTTTTAAAAAAAAAGTGTGCAAAAGAATGTTCAACCAAGGAGTTTTCTGTTTTAAATTAGTTGCTTTTTTGTCACATTGTCTTTGTTTTTGTGTATCACTTATGTTTATTCTGACTCTCTTCAGTTGTTGTCTTGTTTTTAATTTTAGTGCTTATCAGTCACTCCATTTAATAGTTGTCCCCGAACTGTGTGCTCTCCCCACTGCTGCTGCCTGTAGTCATTAAAAATCAGTAATCACCCTCTTCAGCATTTAAGCCTTTCTGTTTTGTCAGGTCTTTGTGTTGCTTCTCCTGTTTTGCTCTTTGTGATCACATCTTGAATATTTCTGTGCCTTTTTAGGTGTATTTAAAACCTTTTTTCTTCAAATTGTAAGCTTGATCTTTTTCTTATTGGAAACAGCTTATTTCACTTGTCCTCACTGCTGCCTGCCTCATCACTGGGTTTAGTTTCCGGGTTCAGTATCTTGATACTGATCAAATGTCAACATAATTGTTACTAATATATATATAAATACCCATAAATACAAAATGTTGTCAAATTTGTAGCTTTATTTATATAGGTTCACTTAATAGAAAGATAAGATACACCACATAAAATACAACTTATAGTTTCTGTCTATAAGGTGACTAATAAGAATTAGTTTTTATTTTAGAACAGAGTAGAACCAAAATTGCATCAGCTGGAAAATATAAGTATAGCAGGCAGATATATACATATAAAGATAGTCAATAATAAATAAACAAATTAATAATCGTGCACTTAGAATGCAGCAGCCTGCGACTAAAGGAGCTCTTCAGTTCTCTAACAGCTTCAGGCATGGGGTGGGAGACATTGTCCAAAAGTGATGGTGTTTATACTAGAACTCTTCTGTCTCCCGTCACCTGCCATTAATCGAGGAGGCATCCAAAAAAATAGCTGGCCTTCCAGATGAATTTATCCATCCACTTCCTCCAATTTGTTAATAAGCTTGTACTCCAACAAACTGCACAAGATGGCCTCCGAGTCAAAAAATGTCTTCAGGAGTACCCCCTTCACTCCTAAAGATCGCAGTCTCTTTCGCAGAAAGGGTCTGCTCTGATCATTCCTGTAAAGAGCATCAGTGTTGCGGCTCCAGCCCAGTTTATTGTTCAGTCAAACAACCAGGTACATTTAAAGCCACGTTATATGCTTGTAAAACAAAGACCAAAAACCATTTGATCATGATAAAACAGGGTTATATACACCAAGCGTCCATCCTGATAGTGTTTTGATAGTCCTTTGTGAGGCTAAATAGAACCCAGCACCAGCTATGATGACCAGGTATAAACAGATGTGGCGCCATCTACCAGCAGTATGGCAGAACTATCAGAAAGCCAGATGCCGAATATTAAGTCATTAATAAATAATGTTGGACTGGAATTCCCGTTCATAAACTAAAACAGGGACACAGCATCAAGGTAAAAACCAATCAAATCAATTGATCTATCTATAATGTTGTTTGCCCTTAAGACAGTAGAGGCATTGCTATTGCTGTTATCACAGTATTAATAAGGATGTTTACGTAAACTCTGCAGTCACATCTCAGCCTCTGCAGCTTTGGCTTCCGCTTCAGTTAACACCAACATTCATACTGTATTTCCAGCGCTATTCCAGTCTTTTCCCTCTTGAAATCATATATTTTTTGTATATATTTTACACTGGATCTTGGACCGTTCTTCATTGTTTCCACATTTCGCTGGGAGATGCTAATAGCCATTAGATGCTTCCTTGTTTATCCCCTGCGCACATGCACAGTGTTGTACCCCTGTTGTTATTATAAATATACACAAAGAGCATTATTTACTAATAAACTGAGCTAAAACAAAGAAGAAAACACCAAAATAACAACTAATAATGTTAGCAGGACATGATCATCTTTCAGAAAAACATTGTATGCAACCAGAGTGAGCTAGTGACGGATAAATTTAAAAAATAGTGTCAAATAACGTGGCTATGTACCTTTAAGAGACCACTATCTCAACATCAGATCTCTGGATGTCACAAGTGTTAGTATGGTGGGTCTGTGCTTGTGGAAATCCGCCTCATGCTTCTGAACTTCTGAAGATGGCAACTCGAGGAGTAAATGAGGAGTTCTGCAATGTCGAGGGTGAGCAGAAACTGTGCCAGCACAGTACAAACACACGTTCATTACAATTGTACTTACAAAAAGGAACCCTGTACCTTCTTCCTTACTTTAGAAAAACATGCCCAGAGAACAATACATGTTTCATATCCCACCAAATGCTAATTATCTGTTTAAAGATGACTTGTTCAAAGAGCTCATGTAAAGTCGATGGGATTTAGGTACCCATTTTCTTGCTGCTCATTATTCATTATTATTGATCCTTTTGTTCTTCTTTACTACATTATAAATGTAGAGCTTTGCCTTAACTGTCAGGTTACCAAATCATCAATGAATATCATACCTAATTATAGACTCAGGTACATTCCTGTAGACTTAAAATAACACCTTTTAAGGAAACCTAACAATTATAGTTGTCACAAAAAAAAGACGCTTTAAACTTTAACACAAACTCTTGTCACCTGTATGAGCCAACTAAAATCACTATCTACGTGTATACCTAAATACAGTATTTAGACTTAGACTTAGACTTTCTTTATTGTCATTTTGTATACACAGAGTGCATACAGAACGAAATTTCGTTTTCACACAGCTCAGAAATATTGCAGTAACTCTGCAGGATACCTTGCAGTGAATTACAGTACAGGATAAAGTGCAGTGATCAATCGCAGTCACTTACAGGATAAATTTCAATTTACTTCCGGATAAAGTGCAGCAGTGAACAGTAGGCAGTTGAAATGTAAACAATGTAAACCAAATGTAGACAAATATGCAGTAGGGTGCAGCAGTGATTTAAAAGTAGACAGTTGCATTGTACACAGTTTTTCAGTACGTTTCCGGTTAAGGTGCAGCATCAATTTTGCAGAATACGATACAATGTGCAGATGTGCAAATGTGCAAATCAGCGAATCTAGTGTGGTACACTTTTATACTTCAGCAGTTCAACAGTCTGATGGCAGCAGGGAAAAAGCTTTTGCAGAACCTAGTGGACCTGCAGCGGATGCTGCGGAACCTCTTTCCAGAGGGCAGCAGGGAGAATAGTCTATGGTGGGGGTGTGAGGGGTCCCTGATGATGTTACGGGCTCGAGACACACAGCGCTGCGATGAAATGTCTTTAATGGAGGGAAGAGGAGCCCCGATGATCCCTTCTGCTGTTCTCACCACTCTCCTCACGTTCTTCCAGTCGGAGGCACTGCAGCCTCCACACCACACAGAGAGACAGCTGGTCAGAATGCTCTCTATGGTGCTTCTGTAGAAGGTCGTGAGGATGGGCGGGGGCAGGCGGGCTCTCCTCATCCTCCGCAGAAAGTACAGTCGCTTCTGTGCCCTCTTCACCAGTGACGTGGTGTTCATAGTCCAGGTGAGGTTGTCCGTGATGTGCACCCCCAGGAACTTGGTGCTGCTGACCACCTCCACCACTGAGTTGTTGATGAGCAGTGGAGCATGGTGAGGCCGGTTTTTCCTGAAGTCGACGATGAGCTCCTTCGTCTTCTCCACGTTCAGGATCAGGCTGTTGTCTCTGCACCAGCCCACCAGCTGCTCCACCTCCTCTCTGTAGTCCTGGTCGTTGTCGTCTCTGATCAGGCCCACCACCGTTGTGTCGTCAGCAAACTTCACGATGTGATTGGTGGTGAACCTGGGGACGCAGTCGTGTGTCATCAGGGTGAACAGCAGGGGGCTCAGGACGCAGCCCTGAGGGGAGCCCGTGCTGAGGGTGACGACATCAGAGGTGTTCTGTCCGACCCGGACTGACTGAGGTCTGTTGGTGAGGAAGTCTAGCAGCCAGTTTCATAGGGGTGTGTTGAAGCCCAGATGCTCCAGTTTTCCCACCAGATGTTGTGGGATGATGGTGTTGAACGCTGAACTGAAGTCCAGGAACAGCATCCGCACGTGCGTGTTCTTCTCCTCCAGGTGTGCCAGGCTCAGGTGAAGAGCAGAGGAGATGGCGTCCTCAGTGGAGCGGTTCCGTCGGTAGGCAAACTGGAACGGGTCGAGTGTTCGGGGGTGACTGGAGACGATGTGTTCCTTTACCAGCCTTTCAAAGCACTTCATCATGATGGGAGTCAGTGCAACAGGCCGGTAGTCGTTGAAACAGGTGACTTGAGGTTTCTTTGGCACCGGAATGATGGAGGCAGACTTGAAGCATGCTGGCACTATGGCTTGGTCCAGCGAGGTGTTAAAAATGTCTGTGAGGACACCAGCCAGCTGACCTGCACACTCCTTGAGCACCCGCCCAGGTATGTTGTCGGGGCCTGGGGCCTTCCGCGGGTTGACTCTCCTTAGAGTCTTCCACACGTCTGCGGTGTCAAGGCAGAGGACCTCCTCTTCCTGATGGGGAACAGCTTTCACTGCTGGAGTGCTGTTTAGTGCCTCAAACCTCCCAAAGAAGTTATTTAGTCCATTGAGGAAGTCAGCATCAGCTTCACCCACCGGGGGGGAGGGCGTGTTGTATTCAGTGATCGCCCGGATGCCTTTCCACATGCTCCTGGTGTTGCTGGCGTCATGGAAAAGCTCCTGGATTTTCTGACTGTGGTTCCGCTTTGCTAGCCTGATGGCACGGTTCAGGTTGGCTCTCGCTGTCCTCAGTGCCTCCTTGTCTCCAGACTTGAAGGCTGAGTTCCGTGCTTTTAGCGCTTGACGGACCTCCGCAGTAATCCAGGGTCGTTGGTTGGCTCGGGTGATGATGGTCTTGGTGGTGCTGACGTCCTCAATGCATTTGTTGATGTAGGCTGACACAGTCATGGCGTACTCATCAATGTTGATCTTGTCCTCATAAGTTGCAGCAGCTTTGAACATGTTCCAGTCAGAGCACTCAAAACAGTCCTGGAGCGCCTCCATTGCTCCCTCAGTCCACACCCTCACCTGCCTCGCTGTTGGTTTTGCTCTGATCAGCAGGGGCCTGTATGCAGGAATTAGCATCACAGAAAGGTGGTCTGAAGAGCCCAGGTGGGGGCGGGGGACTGCTCTGAATGCTCCTTTAATGTTTGTGTAGACTAAGTCTAGAGTGTTCTCTCCCCGAGTTGCAAAATCCACGTGTTGGTAAAAATGAGGGAGAACAGTTTTCATATTTGCCTGGTTAAAATCCCCAGCAATGATGAAAACACCCTCTGTGTGTGCAGATTGCAGCTCAGAGATAGTCCGATAGAGTACACCCATAGCATCTTTAGTATTAGCGCTGGGAGGGACGTAAACCGCTGCGATGATAACAACAGTGAACTCTCTAGGCAGATAAAAAGGTCTGCAGCTAATAATCATAAGCTCAATGTCCGGAGAGCAGAGACTTGTGACTAATCTAGCATTTTTACACCAGGTGTTATTGGTGTAAACGCAGAGTCCGCCTCCTCGGGACTTACCGCAGAGTTCTGTCTGTCTGTCGGCGCGGAAAGTAGCTAGCCCCTCCAGGCTAACGGCGTTGTCTGGGATTGATGATGAAAGCCATGTTTCGGTCAGAATGAGAGCGCAGCAGTCCCTGAGCTCCCTCTTTGCAGAGAGCTCGAGTTGTAAATGGTCCATTTTGTTGTCCAGTGAGCGAACGTTGGAAAGCCAGATGGATGGTAGCGGCGGTCTGAATGGGTTAGCCTTTAGCCTCGCTGCTAAGCCTCCTCGGCACCCGCGCTTCTTCGGCCGGCTACACCGCTTCCGCGTCGCTCTCCTCCGGTGTGAGCTGCTCGTCGAGGCCGCCGCTTCACAGGCCTCCGGCGCTGGTCTCCGTAGGACGCCACAGTCACGTAAGCAGTCGAGCGTGGTATTTAAAAGTCCAAAAACACAACTTGATCGTAACTCCAACAGGCGCTCGCGGTCAAGTACTGATCGGCTGGGTAGATGAGTGGTTTCCAGCGAGTTTGGCGGCATTTTTATGCAAAAAGTCCGCGAGTTGGTACAGAGCTGTGTTCGGCTGCTGCCGCCAGGGGCGCCGCCGGAACTACTTTTTTTTTAAACGAGGTAACTTGTTTGATAATTATAGCATTACTGTAAAGACACGTGTTGTTCTCACCGGCTGATTAGGGTCCTGTTTGGGCAGCTGAAGCCAGTTTTTTTTTAATCCAAATGTACATTGTACACCCCAAACCTCTAACTAAATGTTTGATGCTTTAACTAAAAACTGTTTTCTGAGCTGTATGTATGTATGTATGTATGTATGTATGTATGTATGTATGTATGTATGTATGTATGTTATAAGGGGGCTTGTAACATCAACCAGTGTTAGTCCCTAGGCAAGACCATTAAGGCTAACTGCCTACCTCATAAATATAATGAGAGCGGTCAAATGAGGTCTGCTTCAAGAACCAGGTCACTTTGATGAGAAATGGGCTGCTGGAACACAAAAGCATTTGACTTGAGAAGACAATAAGGTACTATTGGAATGCCACTTCTCCAGTAACCCTAGTCAACGGGCCTACGTGAAAAGACCAGGAAACATGGATGCTTCAGTACCCACAGTCAAGACTAACAGCGAAATAGCAAATAGTAACTCAGTGTTCCAACATTCACAGAAATACCAAGGGCTCAGGAAAGAACTAGAAAGAGCCTAGAAGGTGAAGACAACAGTAGCGCCTGTGGTCATTAGAGCACTCGGGGCAGTAACCCTCACTCTGCAGAAGTGACTCTAACAGATACCTGGAGACATCTCAGTCCAGAAGAGCGCAATCATAGGAACCGCTAAGATTCTAATAAGAACCCTCAACCTCCCAGGCCTCTGTTAGAGGACACAAGCCTGAGAGATGAAGAGCCTCCCTCCGTTCCATTTATTTGTATTTTAGTGCTTTCCATGGTCAGCCCAGTTCAGAAACAAATATTCTTTTTATTGTATTTGTATTTTATTTGTCTTTTTACTTATTAATGAAAAAAAGCACAGAGCAGTAAACCCAATTCCCTCCGTGCTGCTTTTTTCCCCATTCACAGTGAATTGATTATATGTCTTTCTTAAAACCAGTAGAGATAAATTTCACCACTCCCTGTTCTGATTTAAGCTGTTGCTCTTCTTGTGTTCACACACAGCATGGTGGTCACTGTTGCAAAGCAAAGACCACAGCTTGTGGCTTCAGAATTATGGGTATATGTGTTTCCCTGTCATGCCAGGCTGGCTTTTATATAGAGAAACCTTCCACGACGGTTGGAATACAGTCAGCGAGTCGTGGAAAAAAGGCTGTTCCTCTACATGGGTCTGTGACTTTTCTCGGCTTAACTTGACTGCAGGAAGAAATCAGCCGCAAAACTTAAGCCAACAACAATACATCTGCTTTTTTTTTTTACTGTTCAGTGTAGTTTGTTTGAGCAAAAAACAAACATTAAGGTCTGTTAAGATCAAAAGTGAAGAGAGCCAAGAGGTGAGAAGCAAGTTTTTTTACAAAAAGCAAATTTAAGTTGAAAAGTTTAACATTTTGAAAAATTGTATATTTCTTCTAAAACAAAACAGGACAGTTGTGTGTCTGTATTATGATAGAAATTAATGTAATATGAATAGAAAAAATAAAACACATGATTATGGGCTTTGCTTTGTATCAGAGGATGCAAAAGATCCATTCCTAAACATACAACCACAATTACAATGGAAATGTTTAGACTATAACACGTCTGGGTATTAGAATGGCCCAGTCAATGCTCAGACAAGAATAGAGATGAGAATTTGAATGTTAATGCATGCCCCAGTTTCCAGAAATGTACTTGTAAAAAGAAAAAATATATATATTAAAAAAATAACATGTATTATTTCATTTTCACTTCAACATCCTGCAAGATTTCCATGTGACACATGATATACCCATTAAATATATTGAAATGTGTGGCTGTAACATAACCAAATGGAAAAAAGTTAAAAGGTATACTTATTTTTGCAAAGTATGTATATATCAAATTGTAGCATCATGAGTAATGTTAATTTAATCAGGGTATCAGCTCCCTGGCTTGGTGCATTATCTTTGCTTTACTGGGTTTGTGATCTGACTCTAAAACAAAAAAAAAAGTGTGGGCTACTTTATAGTTTAAGATTAGAGTGCAAAGGCCGGATCTGCGACCGCACAATCATGAGTTTATCCAACAGTGAATAAATAGCCTTTCTGGAAACCCTCCGCTACAGACTTTATGTAGCGTCATGGGCATATGGCCACAGTTCAGCAGCTCCTTTAATAGTACCCCCCGAGACACCAGGAAAAATAGCAGTTAATTGAGTGCAGATACTCTTAATTAGGGGTTTTCTCCCAATTACCCCAGACACTAGATCATCAAGTAATTTGATGCTGCTCAAAAATGGATCAAGAGGCCTCCTCAATAAGAACAATAACTATTTATACCCACCCCCTTAAACTGAGATTTGTTTAGGGTCATCCCTCAAGCGACGGGGTGAGAACTGTGCCAACGAATACACTCATAAATTCAATCATTACAGTGTTATGAATAAAAAATATTTGCCTACTTGAATTTACTCCGCCTGCAAGCTATTCTTAAAGCTGAGGTTTGACCGGTACTGGGACCAGAAAATATATTTAGAAAGAGTCTTTCTGAAGGCTGATTGGCTTTGGAGGCCTACCAGCCTCAAAAGCAGATATTATGTTGATGGACTAGGGTCTTGTCAAGACATATGTCTTTACCACTTGTGCTTCATGACAGTTTTTACTCCAAGGTACATTCTAGGTAAATCATGCTCTAGATTATATTTAAATTATTTCTAAATGGATACATGAGCAAATCCTAAATAACTCAAAATATATTCAAATGCTCCAATATCATCTCGGTCCTCAAGACATGCACTGCCATGGGGTTAAATGACTACAGACCTGTCAACCTGATGTCTGAGTTGATGGAGTCCTTCGGATGAGTTGAATTAAAGTGTCTGAACAGCACCAAAGGCCGCCTGCCGGACACCAGTTTGCTCAGCGGCCAAACATGTCGGCAGGAGACATAATCAACTTGGGACTACGTTTCAACCTGCACCACCTCGACCACCCAGGGACAAACACCAGGATACTGTCTGTGAACCTAAACTCGGCCTTCTACACCATCAATCCAGTCATCCTCCATGAGAAGTCCCCCCAGCTCACAGGACAGCCCTCCATCTGTTAGTGGATCAAAAGGTCAGGCTAGTGAGCATTTTCTCCCGCTCAAGAGCCATCTGCACCGGTGCTCCCCAGGAGTGTGTTCTATCCCCACTCCTTTCCAGACACATTGGCTTTACCTCATTGGACCCGTTTGTGAAACTCCTGAGATGACACCACTGGCATTGGTCCGATCCTTGACAATGACTAAGACCAATGAGATATGTAGAAGTGGAGCTCTGGAGGACTTTCCCCACACTGCCTCCCACCAACATCAGAATATCAGGCATAAACTATTTCAGCTATGTAGAAGCCTCCATTACTTTTAAATAGTTTATGTGGTATAAATAGTTTAATAGGTTGTATGCTGTTTTTATTTAAAGAGAACAGGCTTGTATTGTTTGCATCAGAAATGCTTGGGTTTTAGAGAAGCAAACTTTATAAAACACTTAAATATTTCAGAGAAAGCAGTCTGCTACTATCAGAAGAATTGTTTCTGTGATTATACAATAGTTTAAAGCAGTAGTTTACAAATAACCTCCCTGCAACATACACCCTGGATATTCTTATTTTTCAGCATAACAAAAGGAGAATCTTAACTGGTTCACTTCAATGTGAAAATATCAATAAATCAAAAGTGATCCCACCTATGTCATTTGTCACTTTTGTCATTGAGAGGTGATTTTTGTACCCACTATGTGTCTGGTAGCTTCAGAATAGTGCCATCTTTTGTGCACACATCCTGGGCTTATCACCATCTTCCATCATATTGACTTCTACTATTTTAAACTTAAAAGCTTGAGGGATGTTATAAAAATATTTGAGCAGTGAGTCTGCTACACTGATGGTCCAGTATTGCAGTTCCCACTGAGATTAGGGCTTGTGTAAATGAAGAGCATTCCATGTATCAATATATCATCTCAACTGAACAACTATATAAGTGGAAGAGATACAGTGCAACTCTGGTAAGCATGATACTTAAACTTTGGGAAAATGGACGTAAAAAAGTTTTCCCAGAGCAATTGGATATTAATGGCTGTATCAATCAGTGTGACAGAGCAGCAATTGGTATTGATAAGCTTTTACACTGCAGTGTACTTGTAGAGATGCACAGATAACAATGAACATATATCCACTTAGGAAACACTTATTCGACTGTTTTATGTGATAACAAAATGCTTGTAATGTAAAGGATGCGAAAACAGGTCTTTTCTATTAGCAAAGGGTCACATTAATACCAACAATGAAGTTATCACGCCAATGAAAACTTTATTTAGATCACTGTGATCTTTAGTGATGAAAGCTCACTCTCATCACTGAAATACGGAACTACTCTAGGAATAAACAAGAATAATAAGCTCCATTCATGTAGTTATTGCAATAGACATGATCAAAATTAAAGCTGTATTCTCACACTACACTCATTCAACATCCAAAAAGCGGTAGGGTGTGTGTGGGGGGTGGCAGCAAATCAATGTGAAATATAAAACTACAGTTTAATCGGATAAGGTCCATTTATAACTTATTCTTATGTTTAACTTTAATCAACTAAAGCATTAATTGGCTCTAATCAACATTTGCAATTAATGATGGGATGATGTCAGTTATTGAAACAATGTTCATTCATCTTTTTGCCAGCATGGCTTTACCCATCCTCCTAAAAATGAGTTGACACAGGTTTTCTTTTAGGTGTATAATTTGTGCCCACCACACTTTATATTAATCCTATAAGCTATATTTACCTTTTAGGTTGAAGTAAATGTGGCGTTATTTAAGTGAAGAAATGTGTCGTAGCCCTAATGGTGTTGGGTAGGAAAAAAATAGATGAAAAATTATCAATGGCAAATTAGAGCTGGAAATGTCTAAATTTCCTACAGAATAAATTATTGCTTTCATTCTGTGTAGTTCTTTTATTAATCTTGTGGATCTCGGAATATGGAGTACCATTAAAACCTTAGTGCAACAGTAACATTCCTGACAGCACCACATATTATATAGTTGCCCCTGAAAGATTTTCTGCGTCACCTACGATATTAAAAAGCTGCTGTTGGCATGAAAACAAAGAGCAGCACAAAAAAAATTGTCAAGAACTGAGAGCATCACCTCATTGTGTTAGAATAGCGATGTGTGGGCTGAGAATATTGAGCTAAATCAATGACAGTGGTGAAAAGCAGTAACGCTACCTTTAATCGTGGTCTGATCAGCCTCTCGCCACAGAGATTTCTGTGGCAAATTAGCGCTCCAGCATACAGGCTCCTCCAGAAAGGACATGCCTTTTCTGACACTTCCCTGTGCAGAACTCAGCTAAAAAGTAGGAAAAACTCAGTGTTAGCCCAAACTACTCTGCTAGGTAACAGGGTTGTTTCACAGAGTAATTTGTTGTAAGAATTTGACTCTGGGTAAGGCTTCTGCGCTTTCTGAAACAGAAAAGCCAAGAATATACCCCAGAAATTACTCTGTATATCCACCAACCCAGCTTTCTGAAACATGGCCCAGGTCTGGTGTTTCTCATCTTCCTCTTGACAATACCCAATAGATTCTCTACAGGCTTCAGGTCAGGCCAGTTTGTTGGCTAGTCAAGCACAGAAACTACCATCTCCATAAAGCTTGTTAGCAAAAGGAGACATGAAGTACTCTTGCTTTTCCTGATAGATAGCTGCAATGACCGTGAACAATCAGAGTTGTGATTGCTCAATCCTAAAAAGTGTGTGTAATTCCTATTACTAGTTAGGCTGGGATGCTATAAATCAAAATAACATGACCCTGCTTAGCAAAACAGCACAGCATGAACTCGTTACTTGCCTCAGGGTGAGGAATTCCCTTTTGAGCTCTTGTTAATCCAAAATTAATTGTCCACTGCATGAATTACACTGTCTGAC
Source organism: Fundulus heteroclitus (assembly GCF_011125445.2). Classification (NCBI taxonomy): domain Eukaryota; kingdom Metazoa; phylum Chordata; class Actinopteri; order Cyprinodontiformes; family Fundulidae; genus Fundulus; species Fundulus heteroclitus. Next base: position 321,155 of record NW_023396568.1, read on the forward strand.
CACAGTTGCTCTCCGGAGTGATGCCCAGTAGAATTTAGATCATATGATGCATCCAAAACAGATGTGTGCTTTAATATTTGAGAGGATTCAACTGCAAAAAACAGATTTTTGTGTTTTGGGCTGTCTTTCAGATACTTTGACACTTCGGTTCAGCTCTCGAGTATGCAATGTTCTCTGAGTTAATTTCAGTAGACATTTCCTCCCCAAGATTTTTATGCACATTTCCAGCATCGACAAGAACAAAGGATTTTTCTGCATCAGGCTGGATATTTTTTAATGACCTTGTCTGCCATTTTCTCATGCACCCCAGAAGTCTGAATACTGTAACAAGATAAAGTCTGTAACTGCTGCAAGCTAAAAGAATAAAAAATGTGCCGATGTTAGGTCTGCCTGAGTATAAAGAAAGGAGTAAAACTAAGATACTTATGAGATTACAGCGAAGAGATCTTTGGTGCAACTTTACCTATTTGCATGTGAAATAGGTTTTTACAATTGAATCAAATACACATAAAGAAATATCAATTCAGATTGGCAAATTAGCTTTAATTACAAGAGTATTGCAACATTATGAAGTTTGCTTATTTTCAGCCTTTGAGCAGAGTGTGAGAAAGCAGGTTAAATGGAGTTAAGTGCAGATCAAAAGGCCTCTGATGCCAAATATTGATTACAGTGAACATGAACAGTGCAGGACTGGCCTGTTAGCGAAATGATTTTGTGCAAGGGGAAAGGATTAAGTAACGATAGTTCAGTGTCCATGCACGTATAGTAATTACATCTTGATTCTGTGAAAGGGATAAAGTGGTCAATATTTCAGTCTATAATGAAATCACGCTGGATGAAAAGCATGTAAAGATTGCTAATGTACAAAAGAAGGAGATGATTTATGTGTCTGCTATCATCTATGTAATAATACATTCAGAAAAAAGTTAATGTCTGGTTCCAAAAACATATTTAAACTTTAATACAGAGCCCTTGTATCATAAAGATATAATGGAGCAATATCACTCTCAGCTGATGTATTTTGTGTGTGCCATACCTCACAGGTTCTGCCTTATAGCAGCAAGTCTGGAGAGAAATAACTTTTGTTCCTTTGCAATATTGTAAGTGGTAATGCAATTCCTACAAGAGATGGAAAAGATCTTGTCGGTGTTTCTGTCAAGTAGTGGTCAGTTGATGATGGGGGTTGGCTATAAAATAAAGATTCACCCACCTGCTCTCTGCTCAGACATTGTTCCATCATGTCATGAGCTCCAATACTTTCTGATCATCACCCTGCCATACTTTTCTCTTTCTGGTTGTGTCTATGGCCCTTTTGTAACACTAACTCCTTTCCCAGTCCACACATAGCACTTCTGATGTTACTAGATTAAGCCGCGTGCTTCTCTCTACTCATCACCAGTTCTGTGTCTAGTCAGTTCGCAACACAGACACATCTAAGCCAGTTTTTTGTTCATCTCATCTCTCTGCTGACTGTTTCTGTCTCAGCTTATGCGCTCTGCAGGTAGCTGGAAGTGAACTAAACCCACCTTTTCATTGTTTGCTGGATTACAACAGAGGGATAAATGGACCAAGGCAAAACAAATGGAAAGCTATCCCGATATATTATATCGATTTGTTTGGATGACAAGACGATGTCTTACACGGTGCAATTTCCATTACATTCGATTCAATTCTGCTCATCTAACACAATTATTTACATTGATATTAACTCACACACACAAAATCTCATTTACCCGTTTTGTTTCTAGGCTTAGGCATTTAAATCAACAACAGTCTTCTGTTTATAAAAATCATTATAATAATAGTAGATCACCTGTTCACTATAGTCTCCTGCATTGTGAATTTCTAAATAAAAGTGTACCTTAAAGGGGCCATGATAATAAATTTCATTTTTCTGAGGTTCTGGGGGTATGATATGATCTGTTGTACACTGATGAGGCCGTGTGAATGTCAAAAATGAATATTTAAGGACCTTCTTAGGGGCGGTCAGCTTTGTCTCTTTGCTCAAAACTGGTCAGATCAGAAAAGGGGTTATCTTTCTACGTAATTCATATTCTCCAATCAGAGCACACCATCAAGCAAACAGCCTCCCCTCCTCCCCCAGCTAGTGCACCAGCTGTGAGTCGTGCTGGCATGTTTGACCGCTCCACTTGAGAGGAGGAAGGCGGAGGAGCGGCAGCCCCAGATCAGCCTGCCTGTATCAGCTCAACCAGGAGGCAGTCACCGCAAAAGCTGCAGTGTGAATATCCCATATTCAACCACAAACTAACTTCACTGCGGTTACAAAAAAGGGGACCTGACATGTCCGAGGGTGCTCAAAAATGGAAAAAGGTTCCGTTCACACCCGAAGTACAAGAGAAACACAGAAGAGTGGCTGAAGTTAATTTATGGGGACTTTGCTGAAGATTGTTTCCTGTGGGGGAATTCAAGTTGGGGTTTTTGAAAAAACGGATTAAAAAGATAACAGATTCTACACCAACACGTAAGGTGGTGTGCACCTCATTTAAAGGCACAATAAGCAAGATTTCACCACTAGGTGGGCCACTGGGCATTATCTGTGGACCAAATAAAGATGTGCAACAAGCCACGCCTCTCTCTAACTCCACACCAGCAGCACGGTGGCCCCTATTCTCACTTGTCGCCTTGTATGCGTAAGTAACTCATAACCTTATAATTCTGTTAGCAAGAGAAAGTTTCGATCCGCTGGGCATGCTCTCCGGCATTTTGCTTCTGACTGCTCTGGCAGTGGCATTTTATGCAGGGAAGAGCTAAGCCCTAAATGGCAGCTGTTCACATGCACGTACTTGCATGCGCGGCCAGCCCGGCTTTGTAAAGAAGAGACTGGAGACTAACACAGAGAGATGGTATGTGACATCATACCATATTCCATCTAAAAAGATACCTTTAGTTCTTCACATAAAAATTGTTTAGTTCTTTCTATCTAAAATAATGAAATTTAGCTAATTGCTCATTTAAGGCAATGTGTGATTATATTTGGACAAGTTTGCTGACATGATAATGTTAACATTAGATTGAATTGAGTTGTTTTAATGTAACAGGAAAATTATTTTGTTTGGTTACAACACTTTTACATTTTACCAAGAGGAAGTTGAATAGACAAATCATTGTTTATTTTGGTTATCTATTTCACAACTGAACCAATATTAAAACTATTGCAACTCCTGTGGTGGGCTAAACCTAGTCTGCATACACATGTTCACAATTGAATCACCTTGGGAAGAATAAACTCAGGCTGAACCTTCCAAACGGCAACATATAATCGTCTGTCAACACATTTTATGTTTTCCCCCCATACGAGATTTCATGAGCAATAATAGCTACTGTGGCCCAGGTTGGTGAAACCTGAAAAATCATCTGTGTTGAGAATCCAGGGTGTTTGTTTTAATTTCTTTGATTGACTTGTTTTGATAGAAAATTACTTAAGTCTTTGGCTCTAAAAAAAATAATATTTTTGCAAATAGAAACACCTAACATTACCTTCTAAATATACACTGATTTTTGCTGCTAATAACATGAAAAGGTGTGTCTACCTATGCTACTGCAAACACCTAATGCAAAATGCTTTCCAGTTAATGTTAATACTACTAGCGACTGGACTGATGATGCCACTTTCTACACGGTGACATAAATTTGATCAACATCTCTGCACTGGCTCTATTGGGCACATAATTGGGGCTGAAGGAATGATGAAATCAAATAAATCTGTTAAATGTTAAGGTCCACAGTCATATGAACAATGTGGCAAATCAGCATTGTTTCCTATACTCAGTGACAGGTGAAGAAATTATCTCTAACATACAACCCACAAGCTTTATTAAAATCATTATCTCAATCTCCTTTGACGACCAGGTGCATGTGTTAATGTTGGCCAATACAATGTTCTTGTAGGATATGTAGGATGCCCCGTCCTGGACCAGGCCTTCTGCTGAGCTATTGCTGCCAATAAGCAGCACTGGATGTTTTCTTTCTTTGATCATATGCTTGGCCCTGGCTTTCAATTAAACTGTGTCTCTATCTTAGACAAAGCAAGAGAATGAGCTATTACTGCAGCAAACTATATGTTTTTTTGTTCTGATTCTCTCCTAGATAAAGCCACCAATAGCAACCGCTGTTTTTGAATATTTACTTTTTCTTTAGCATAGAAAGTTCTCCTAAACCAGTAGTTCTTTGTTTTGTATGTGTATCTGCTCTGTCTTCTTAAACCCCCAGTTAATCACAGCAGATGACATTGAGAAAGGTTCTGCTGGGTTCTTCTTATTAAAAGTGAGTTTTCCTTTTCGCTGTCGCCACATGCATTCTTCTCACGAGGGATTGCTGCAATGTTAACGAGTCAATTCAATCAACCAAAACTTGATCTGTTTGTCTTGCAAAGTGCATTTAAATGGCATTTTTCTGCAATATATAAATTAACTGAATTGAACTGAATGAGGGTCTGAACTCTACAATAACATGTTGATAGAGGCACATATCTGTGGGGAGTCACTCCCTCCTCACTGCATTTCTTTTCTTATGGTTTATGTACAAAGCATAAATACACCTACCAAAAGCATGTTTACCCAAAGACAATCCTCAGCATTTCACAGTAGCTACAAAAGCACAGGGAGTGGGTTGCAGTGGATCTATGAGGATTACTGTATTTCTGTAGCACTTTATGAGGTGCAGTAATATGTCAAAACAGACTGCTTCTTTATTTTCCATTGACAACAAAGCCTCTTGTAGTTTATTCAGTGACCTGCTCTGTTAGGGAACACAAGGTTGCTGTTTAGATATTTGAGATAGTAACATGCATGAATTACAAATCAGTGTAGTGTTAATAATAAGTTTCAAATATGTTTGGACCTCAAGTAGCTTAACCCTCACACTTTCTTCACTTTCCTTTATTTGTTGCTTTAGTTTGATGTTGTTTTTATGTTAGGTTTTTACCCATGACACATTTAAATAATTTCTCAGAGTGGTTTGCTTTTCACACAAACATTCAGTGTTTTTACTATGCAAGTAAAATGGGTGTTTTACGACAGCTCGCTGTGTAACCCTGATGTTTGACCTGTTAATGTGTTACTTCTCCGCCAAAGTTTTGCTGTCAAGCAGATTCTGAAGGGGAGATGTTATTAAAGCAGGGATAGGTTGAACTTCCTGATTCATATTCACCTCAGTACATTAAACCGGATCAATTCTGCTTAAGGCGATCTACCCGTCATTATGTACTTGTCAGATATATTTCCAGGTAGCCAAACATCAGTAGTTTACAGCGAGCCTCAAACTTTGTCAGTCCTTGAACTTCCATGTCATGCAACTCTCTCCATTTGGTTTATGTAGAACACAGGGTGATGGATCTCACTTTTACTGTCTACTTAACTAATATTTAGGTATAGAAACAGAGAAACTGTACTATCCAATGAATAGAGATTGCTTGTTTTGCACATATGTGCAATGTCAAAATGCCGTAAACTTAGATTACACTCAGGAGTGGGAAAGACAACAAGTATGCTGAAAGTCAAACACACCATCTACAATGACACACTAATAAACTGACGACACAGATTGCACACAAACTGCTTGTGAGGCCTTGTGGCTGCGTACCCACATGAAATGAAGCTGATTGAAGTCCAGCCTATGGTGATAGTGGGGATTTGCAGCCCACCTCAAGCAGTAATTTGCAATATTGAGCTTGAAATGTACAAGGTACTTCAATGCACCATCAAGGATTAACAGCTAAAGCTGAAAGTACTTTTGAAGTTTGAAGATGAGGAAGCAGTCGATCCAAACCCAGTCTGTCCAGGCTCAGACAGATCGATGAACAAGCTGTGATTTCATAAACTTGTGTGGGTGTTTAAATGAAAGGCCATCAGGAGTAATTCTGCAAGAGCTTTGTATGAATGCTTTGTGGCTCAAAAAGACGGTATTACCGGATTGAAGGCTTTTACAGCCCATTGTTCACGAAATTGAGTGACACACACATTTGATTTTTTTGAGAGAATATCATTAAAGGGAATATGATTTACATCAAAATATAAATAATTGTACAATTGTCTCCTAAAAATATCTACATAAACATCTGCCTGGAAAATAGAACATAACATTTACAGTCACATTCAATAAATTGCAATATAATTGAAAAGTTCATTGATTTCTGTTGATTAACGTCATTTATTATTTAATACAGAAATGTGGGCTTTTTAAAATATGTATGTTTAAAACCTGCTTGGAGGTTGTTCTTTTTAAAATGAGCTTTTAATATGAGACTCATCAAAATGCATATTCTAATTTATTAAACATGACTGTGGATTAATTACCAAGCTATCTAAGTTAACAAATACGAATACAACATTTTATAAATGCTACCAATTTATAAAACATTAGTGCTGATTAAAAGTTACACAAAGATTCAGGCACAAATTGCAACTGCAGTAAATAGTTGGTAAAATGTCAAAGTCCCCCAGTTTATCCTGAAGCGAGAGCTTAGCATCACAGTTCAATATCATTAAATATTTATACATTGCAGTAAATAATCAGCATTATTTGACCAAAACCCAGAATTTACCCAATATCAATGTTCTGCCTTGGATGCTTTTACCAAATCCATTCAAAACAGTAGCATTTGTGCAATAATATGTCTTAGAAAGATTTATTTAGGTTTATTTCAAGAATAAAAAATATCATTAATGAAACAATTGGCTACTACAAGGAAAGCTTAAAGGTAAAAATGGGCCTCAATGCAGCTGAAACAAGCTGATTCTGTCGAGAATGTATCCAACCTTTATTACCTGACAATATCCTTTGGGTTTTATGCACCATTTTTTCTGTCCTTGCATGTAGCTCTTTTTGTAACATTAGACTGCCTGACATCTAAGGATGCAGTTGTCAGCCCTGCTTTCTTGCCATCAAACTCAGACCTGGGACTTTTTGTGTGGCGTTTGGTCTCACAGTGCATTCTTGGGTTCATTCTGGGTACTATAGCTTCCTCCCGCTATCCAAAACCCGCTATTATTGTGCAATAACTAATGTGCAATAATCAATCTAATACACTGTACTACAACCCGTGCAATAATCCCGATGTAGTGACTTCTGCTGCTATCAACACCTGAACATATGTCAGTACACATGTATGTATGTATGTACAAATGTATACACGAATGTATATGCACATATATACGTGTAGGTACGTATGTATGTAGGTGTATAGATATATGTATATATATAAGTATATATATATATATGTTTATATGTATATATAGACCACTATGAATGTAAATAAGACATCATATGCCCATTCCTATTTCTTTTTGTATTTTTTGGTATTCTTTTTGATCCATTGTATATATGAAGATTCACTGTATATAACTGAATGCACCTTCCCTACTCTGCACCTTCTTGTATGAGCCGATGTGACGAGTGAATTTCTCCATTGTGAGATCAATAAAGACTATCTTATCTTATCTTATCTTATGTTAAGTTAATTTGCCACTGTAAATTTCCCTTAGGTTTGAGTGTGTCTGTTGCGTGTTAGGGTTCAGTCCCCTCTCAAACTGCCTTTGTGAAAATGCTCCAGGGAGAGGACTCTGGTACCAGGGACTTAAGTTGAACAGGGGAGGATTACATTTCGACGAGGCCCATATCAAAAACGATAGATTTGTGCACCGATCAGGAGGAATCCAAAGCCAAATGTAAGATTCCTATGGGAACTATGAGCACAGCCTCTTTTTATAGACATTTCAGACAATGCACACATACGCCTCCTGCATCCGGGGTGTGTTATCACTCAGGAGACCGCTCCTACACTGAAATGTGTCCCAGTCAGGGTGTTAATGGTATCATAAAGAATAAAGTCCTTCGCGGTGAGGCCTCGAACAAGTATAACACTGTCATGAGGCATCAACATCAACTATGTAAAGGCACAGGACTATGTCTCGTAGAAGCAGTGGCACATCTGGTTTTCATCAGGACACAACTTCCTATCTCCTCATTCAGGCTGGACTCGTGCTAAAACTATAGGGGATGCAAACACGCCAATCCATCATTTGTGTAAACTGCAGACAGCAACATGTGCACGCATGGTTGTTTACACCGAGTGTTTCTGTGTTCGTCCTGTGATGGACTGGTGGCTTGTCATGGGGCACACCCCATTTAGTGGCCATTAACCTCTGCAGACTGGCACCAGCCCCCTCATGACCCCGCAAAGATTGAGCTGGATGGATGGACAACATTTGATGCCAGTAGTGACACAGTGGGAAGCCATAGTTTTGATGCTTTTTTTTTTTTTTTTTTTTTTTTTTTTTTACTTTACTGAACAACACCAAAAGGCATGATTAATGACACACTATGTGACAAAAAGAGAACCAAAAATAAAAGGTTTAGCTGAAATTCCATTACTTTAAGCATGCATTGTGGTTATATTCAGTTATTATACTTCAATTACATTCCAGATGAGCTCCAACTGATAAGTTGGAAAACAATAAGTTAAACAAGGCTTGTTGAGCTATGGACTGTGTCCATGAAAACCCAGATTCAGCTGTCAAGGCAAGCAATGTTATTCCTGCAAACTTCTATCATATTTATATGAACATCTGGTCATTAGTGATAAGTTCAATGAAACTGTTTTGACGGTAATGTGTCTTCAGCTTTAAAAAAAAAATTACTTTGATGTGTCTGCATTAGCTTTGAAAGAGTTTATTGATCTGATTGTGTCCTTTTGTTAGTAAGCGCAGATGAGTCTCATTAAACAGGAAATAGTTTCTGATAAATTGCAAGTTAATAATTTTGTCAATTTGTTACTAACTTCTGGTTGTCCCAAAAAAATATGAAAGCAGTTTGCAATAAAGAATCCTGCGAATCCTAACCCAAGAATTTGTCAATTTTAATCATTCACCACCAGTGCGCTAAATTACTCAGCTTTTGAGTAAGTTAATCCTGCAAAATGGAAAATCCGTTTTAACAATTGTGTGAGGGAATAATAACCTTTAGCATCATATTAGTCTAAAACCAATTTTTTTTCTTTTAGAGATGAACCATTTTTATTTTTATTTTTGTGGTCAGTATTGTGTGGAAAAAAAATGCATGGGCTGTTTGTAGACAGAAGAGATTTTTCTGGCTATTTTGGTTACCAAGGGTGTGCAACTGAAGATGCTTTTGTGTGACAACTGTGCAGGGCCTCCATCAACCCTGTTATTGTGGCAAAAGCTGATGGAAAACTGACATCCCAGACTGACAAATAATCACGTCAGCCCGGGAATTCAATGACAGACACACAACTGTCACACTCTAATGAATATTATTTCAGAAAAAAGAGATGGTGAAAATGGTTTGTCTGGCTTTAAAATATATGAGATGTCATGTGGCAATTTCCTCTGAAAGGTTTTTTTTTTTTTTTTTTTTCCGAAAAGCTGCTTGAAGACTGATGACAAAAATGACGCGGATGATGAAAAACAGCTAAATCTCTAGAATTGAATGAACTGTTTAGCACTTTTATTCAGTTCATATTCTTACCCGACATGATTGGTTTGCAAGTAATGCAAACAAAACTGACAGCTTTTATTTCCTCTTCCCCAACGTACAGTTGTTGGCTGTCCAACAGCCTTTGTTGCATTTCATACAAAGGGATGATTTATGAACATCCACTGAATGCAGAATGTCTTCTGCCTGTAATTGCATATTGCAGCATAATGCATAACCAACGGGTAAATATTGCATATAAGCATGTTGAAAATGTACACTCTGCGATGTGCATGTTATTTATGACAGCAGCATAGTCATTCATCTCATACGCAAGATTCTCTTTCATTATCTGACAAGTTGGTCCAAATCAAAGTCAAAGCACATTCTCCTTTTCAATCTCATCGCTGAAATTTCAAAACCTAAACTCTATCACATGATTAGCACTTTGCGTGACACAAAAACCAATAAGCTACCATGCAGTCATTAAACGTGCCTTCAAAGATGTGCATCGTGATTTGTTGATTATTGCAGCTCCCACGTGTAAATTCCCTTTTTCCCTTCATATTGGAACAACAAGCTTTGAAAAAATTGTTTGTAGTTTTAAGTAAATTAATTGCAAATAGATGTTCACTGTGATGGCAGTAGTACCCTTTAAAGGAGAAGTCCGGTCAAAATCAGAATTCAAACTGCTGAAAGTACTTTAAATATAAAACTACTACATACTGTGCAAAAAATTATATGTTTTTTTAATTATGAATCATTTTCATTTAATCATGTTTATGTGGAGGAATCCATCTTGGTCAAGAATAATACTGTCACCTCCCATTTTTTGACGTCACTCGGCGGACCCGCAGTTGAGCAAGTTTCAACGCTCTGTTTGTCACGGCGCACTATTTTCCAAGATGGCGACGACGAAGCAGAGAGTGATGAAGTACTTAGTGACAGTGATGAGAGTTCCGTGGAGCTATCATCATCTGATAGTGATATGGATTTTTTTAGAAGAGTTTCTTGACAGAAACCGGACTTTTGACGGAATCCAGCCTACCCATTTCCAGTGCAAACTCTGTCGGGTCCTACAATATATATGTATACACGCGCGCGCGCGCGTGTGTGTGTGTGTGTGTGTGTGTGTGTGTGTGTGTGTGTGCGCGCTCCGCCGCAGCATGCAGCGGAGCGCGCACACACACACACACACACACAGCGGAGGAGAAATCGCGCTGAAGTGACTTAAGTTATACATTTTCCCTCTAGTAAATAGGGCAGGTGGTCATTATTGTATAAATATTAAAATATAAAAGCGTTCCAGCACATGCTGGGGCGGAGGGATACCACATCACATGTGGTATCCCTCCGCCCCTCTGCTCGGTGACCATCCCCGCAAATTCTAAATAAAAAATTCTAAAATAAAAAATAACTTACCGAAAATCCTCGCTCTCATGTCATGTTCAAAACATTCTTCTTCAAAATGGTTGCTGCATATGACGTGTTTTCTCTCTGGCCAGAAGTTAGATGGCAAATCCGCTCTGTTCAAGTTGGCAATCCAGCAACGAGCCCGGTGGCTCATGAATCGGGAAGTTGAAATAAGCAATGTTTTTTTCTACTTTTACCAGTTGTGTTGGAACATCCGATGGCCATGCACGTGGGCATTGTTGCTTCAGCAAAAGCTCTTGGGAATGTCAGTGGTGAAGTCTTCTGGAAATCCGAAAAAATTATTGATGATCGCAGCTGTGTAGAACGGCTCCTATTGACTTTGCATGGAAAGCGGAGAGAAATGCTGTCGCCGCTTCCGCTTTTCCACGCCCCAGGATGTGATGTCAAACGCCCCTTACTGCCCAAATATGGGCAGTAATGTCAGCCCCCATACACAGTGATTCAGACGACAATTTATGTTTTTATTTTCTTATTGATTAAAGATAAGTTCATTAAATAACCACAAACGTATTAGTTTTAGTTATAGCTAATGATACCCTGATTTTTCCTTGTTGACCGGACTTCCCCTTTAAAGGGTTTGTTTGCACTGTTTGGAGGAAGGATCAAAACCTTCAGGGTTTGCTCATATGGGGTCCAGGCACAAGAAGTGTACAGTGCCATGCAAAAGAAGTAAAAAGTAATAAAAAGAACGTGTTTACACTTTGTCGTAATGCAGCCACTATTTTATAAGTACTTGTATTGGGATTTTTAAAGATAGACCAAAAACATGACTATATTATGTTTAGAAGTGACAGGAAAAGTTATTTTTGTAGAACAACTTTTTTCTTGCATTATTAGCTGCAAGTCTTTTGCCTTTTGCCGTATGTCTCTGCCAAGCTTTGCAAATCTAGGGATGGAAAGGTTTGGCCTCACCCCGCTGAAAGGTTGGCACAGTGCCCCAAGTCTTAGTTATTTACTTGCTGTGTATTTAGCTTCATCCATCTTTCCAGTCCACACTAAGAATCTTATCTCCACAGCATGTGTCACTGTAGAAGATGGCGCATTTAGGCGATGTTTCATGTCTCGTAGCCTCTGTGTTTACCCTCACATGCTGGAGCGTTGTCTTCCAAATGTTTCCTTTGCCATATTCAAACTACAAACTGGACTTATTTTGGCTTTCTTTCAACAATCGCTTTCTTCTTGGCACTGTTCCATAAAATCCATACTTGTGAGGTGTAAGGCTAACGTTAATAATGTCAACAACTTATCGTACCTGAGCTGAGAATCTCTGCAACTCCTCCAGAGTTACCACTCTGATGTGTCTCTGAACAATGCTCTCCGTGGCCTGTGAGTTTAGGTTGATGGCCGGTCAGTTGTACCAAACACTGTCCATTTGTTTGTCTAGCAGAGTAAGAGTATCAGAGTAAAGGGGGTTGAAAAACACTGCACTTTGCAGCTTTCAAATTCTTAGTTGTGAGAAAGAAATAAGTAGATAAACACATAAAACAGTGTACCTGATTTGGTTCCATTCATTACTATCCGCTACTTTTCTGTTGGCTTTTTCTTATAGTTTCACGAGATGCCTTCCACTTCCTTTCCTTTCATTATAACACTTGTTTCTTGCTGATCCATTCATCCATCCTTTGTCTATATGATATGATATGATATGATATGATATACCACATACTTCTAGCTGTAACCGTTTTTGAAATGTTTGTCCTTTATTTGATCACGTTTCAATTCAGTTTTTATCCTTTACAACTCCGAAACCTGCAGCATTTTTAGCTGTCAACACCTAAACAGAACCATCTCATGTCTGACCCTGATTTCTGAACCATCTCCTTTCCTTTGCACAGCTGAACACACCGAGTTAGACCCACCTTGAAATAAATGCAGGAACACACATGCATGCGAACGTTTCAGTGCTGAAATAAAGGCTTTACCCAAGGAAAAGGAAGGTAATATCTAAACATATTACATGAAAATGTTAAAATAGATCTTTAGAAACATAAACAACCATTAGAAAAAAGTCGATTCCATTTTAATTGTAAGGTTATAAAATAGGTAAATTGCTGATAAAAGTGACCGCATGAAATTAAATGATGTGTTGTACTTCATTTAGGCGCATTTTGGCCTGGATTAAATACATTGGGTTTAAATTACATCATAATATAACATTATAATATATCATGAGCTGTTGTTTAACTGAGCTTGTAAGTTTTAGATAATCATGCATATTTTCACCTGAGTTAATATAAAGGGGAGGGTCCATGTTAGGATTTTGCTGGTGTGCATTGGATCATTGTCTGGCTACATAACCTGTAGCTGCAGCCTGTGCTTAAGGTCACAGACGGATGGCTGAACATCTTCCTTCAGGACGCGGAGCAGAATTCATGGCTCATTTGCTGAAAATCCTCTAGTTCCTGAAGCAGCAAAGCAGCTGAAGACCATCACTCCACCACCACCAGCATGTTTGACTGTCAGTATGATGGTGGGGGGGGGGGGTTGTTTGTTTTTTAATGCTGTCTTGTTATATTTACCCCAGCTGCTGCAGGATTCACACTTTCCAAAAAGTTTCACTTTTGTCTAGACGGTCCAGTAAACTTTATCAATATATGGTAAATGTAAAACAGCCTTTGTGTTGTTTTTGATCAGCAGTGGTTTTTATCTTGGAACTCTCCCGTGGATGCCATTTTTGCCCAGTTTCTTTTTTTTATTGTTGAGTCATGAACACTGGCCTTAACTGAGGGAGCTGCGGTGCTATAGACACTGTTATTACTTTGCTGTGTTTCTTTGTTTCTTTGTGTTTTACCTCCAGGATTATTTGTTGATGCACTCCTGGTTTTAAAGTTGATTGGCCACTCCAGGGAAAGTTCACCTCTGTTCAACATTTTCTTCATTTCCTCAGTGAGGCTCCGCTGGACTCTCCCCGCCTTACAAATGGTTCTGTAACCTTTTCCAGACTGACAGATTTCCGTCCCTCATCTGTCCGGACATTTCTTCGGATCAGGACAGAGGGTGCTGCTTTTTGAGATCTTTTAAATCTTGCCTGCCTTATGGTGTCAGGCAAAGAGTGAGTGAGCCACTTCTTCATTCTACTGATCTGTCAGTAGGCAGATTAGATTGTGGTTAAATTCAGTTTTCCAAAAACAATTTGTGTGTTTGTGGGTTTCATTTACAGTCAGTTCAAAATTCAGGGGAGCAATTACTTTTTCACATGAGGTTAGGTTGGTTTGTATAGATTGTTTAACCCTAATAAATAAACTCAGCAGCCACGGCACTGTAAGTAAATAAAGTAATTAATTTTAAAGGTTACTCTAAAAGATTATGGGCTCTACTGTACGTCTACACCTTCATTTTAGCTTTGTTTTTGTCAAATACACAATGAGAAATTCTAGGACGCTTTTCACTGTTGCTCATCTGAGGTTGCATTTAAGAAGCTTGAAAGGAAAGAAGGACCTTTTATGTTCTGATATATGAAACCTGACGCCTAAAGAAGGACGAGCACTGTTTTCAGTACAGCTGCAACTTCCAGCTTGATCAGATTCAATACAACAAGTGCAGCCTGAGCTGAATGAAAAGCACGCTGATGCTTCACAAAGCCGGTCTTCTTATCTTTCTTTGGGGTTGAATGGCTTTGATTGCATAGGTCTTCATGCAGTCATTATTGATGTCTCCTCTTTTAGAGTGCAAGTCATCTGAATTCTTTCCCTCACAGACCGGTCAAAAACATACCATTGTCTTTGTCGTCGCTTTTCATGTTTGTGGTGTAATTTCCTGCAGTTGACTCCTTTTCCAGCCAGCCCCTGGAAGGGACTCTGCGTTTTCTACAATAAGCAGTGACCCAGGGACACGAGAACAGGGAGGGGGAGGCTGTTGAAATGTGCAAATGAAGGGAGCAGTGCCTGCAGTCAGCAGTTGGATTCATATTTCTGCTGCAAACACACACACACACACACACACACATCTATATACAGTCTGCATGCACAGGGAGATAAACATGCTACCTCCTCCTCAGAGCGAAGATAGAAAGGCTGAGTGTAGCCTTATTCTCTATCATCATTCAGCACCAGTCTGTGTGGGTTGGTTCTCTTAGTCTTCTTTCCTGATATTATTTCTATTCCCCATTTTTCTTACTCTAATTTCTCCCATAATTTATACACGAGGAACTATTTCAATCCGTTGTTTTACTGTTGGTGCTGATTTTACTCAAATTATTAAGCCCCAGTACAGTAAACCCTTCAAAAGTATTTAGATCTTTTCCCCATTCTTCCAGTTTTTTTTTTTTTTTTTTAGAAGCAACGTTGCAGCAGTTATGCTTTTCATCAGCAGGGGCAGGGAAGCTTGTTAGGGTTGATGGGAAAATGGATCTGAAATACAAGACTATGATGAAAAAAAACCTGTTAGAAGCTGCACAACACTTGTAGCTTTAAGGTGAATGACCCTAAAAGTCCAGCCACAACTACAACGAAGTGGTATAGTCATGAATTCCTGCACAAATACAAATAAGAATTTCATATGCCTTTTTTATACAGCAGGATTTTAAAGATGTTGATTTTTAAACCCTGAGAGAGACCGGACGCGATGATAAAAAAGTCATAGATATAGCAAATTTGTGTGGTGTGCAGCCACATGTCACAAATACGTTTCACTCACAGACATTCAGAGGTCGGACGAGGAATCTTCCGAAACCTCTCGAGTTCAAACACGAGATCAGAGTAAATAAACATGGCAGATGAGAAGAACGACATGGACTAATTTTAACAGAGAAACAACATTGCAAAAAAAATAAAGGCATTGTTTAAAGGAATGGAGACAGCGCAAACAGGGGCTCTGTGTTTGTGGGGCTGTGGAAAAGAAGATGAAGTCCTACAGAAAGCGGCCGGTCTCTCTGGCAACAGTGACAGGATGCACCCACTCAACACGAGGGAGGCGTGCAAGGCTCTGTGGTCAACTACAGCCGCTGGCCGAACAAACGCAGCACAAAGAGACATCGTCTGTTATCTTTCTGTGGTGAATCAAGATTTAAAAGGTGAAAACACGTCAGAGTCTGAGTTTTTTTTTTTTTTTTTTGTGGCATTTTAATCAATACAGTCCACCATGATGCATCTTGTTTCATTTTCAAAAATAAAAAAATTCTTCTGCACTCAAACTACACATCTGTCGGCCACTGAAGCAGTGAGTGATGACTGACAGGGAGCGATATTGGGTCAACATGATAAATTATTCGGCCTTCCTTGTCCTCTCAAAGAGGACATTACAGCGAAAGGCGTTCGACAAGATCTCCCCGCCAACTCTGTTCTGTCCTTCCTCTTACGACAATTTCTTTTCTTTTCCTCTTCTGTAAATAAGAACATCCTAGGAACACGCAGACAAATAGAAGAACACATGTTTATGGCCCAAACATCTGATATCAAAAAGTGTTGCTCTCACTTTAGCTGGCAGCCTAAATGCTGCCACGGTGACAAACCTAAAATAATGAGACATTTCGCCCCCTGTTTCTCACAAAAAGTGAGAGTTAGCACTTCTTTCCTATTCTTACAAGGAAGCATAAAAGTCTTTCGGGAGGCAAAAATAAATTTGCTCTTCCTAATTATGCTTTTTTTATTTTGATTAAATATATGTGTATCACACCTTTTCCCTTTATCTGTTAATTATTCATCTACAAATTAACTTGTGTGGACTACAATTTTATTAAAAAGTGTAAATTTACCCCTAAAATTAGAATCACGCTTTAACAACTTTCAATCAAAGTCTAATAGACTTTAGACATGCTTTTGTTGAGCTTCCAGAGCTTTGTTTTTTTCCGGTTTCTCTGTGTTTGTGTCTCCTTCCTCGTTCTCACCTGATGGCAGCTGGAATGGTCTTCGGTCCCTCGTTTCTCTCAGCAGAGTAAAGCTGCTCTGAAACAGCAATCTAAGAAGCAGCTCTGAAAGGGCCGTTCAAAAGTAACTATATCCTGTGACCTTTATTCCCCTGTACAGACAGCTCAGTGATAACGGTACAAAGAAAAGCAGGGTTAGGTTACGAAACAGCACCCCAAGCATTGTTCAATCCAAACTGGAGTATGGCAAAACCTCAAACCAATCATTACATGGCTATCCACCTAAACTGTCCACCTAAACCAGAGAAAGAGCATTAACCTTAGAACCAGGCCCATGGTAACTCTAGAGGAGTTGTGGACTTCCACAGCTCGGGTGGTAACTATTAGTTTCATGCTAGACCAAGATGGCCTTTATGGACACCTGACAAAGTGCTGTTTATAGTTTGTCACAAGCCATGTAATGCCCACAGAAAACCTGTGGAAGAATACACTCTAGTCAGAAGAACCCTAAACAAAGCAAAATAAACCGTTGTTCAGAAAGACCAACCCTGCCCATTGCCCTGAACACACCATCCCTACCGGTCATGATGCTTGGGTGTTTGTGTTTTGATTTCGTTGTAATTTTGAATCATGCTTTTGTTAGTTATGTATTCTTCGCGGTTTGTTTAGTTCAATTAAATTTTATTTATAGAGTGCCAATTTTATTATATTTTTTTTATTTATTTATTTGACAGGGACAGTACAATTAAACATTGCAACCAAACAGGTGGCCGATGACCAAGTACATAAGGCTTGTAGCCATGGGCTAATTTGCAGCCTTCGTCCCTGGTTAGGCTTTTAAAAGATGTAAGCATTAAGGGGGAGGGAGGATAGTAACGGCACACAAATGCATAAAAAACAAGAGAAGTTAAAAGAAACAATACAGTACAAGCCAGTTTAGTGTTCACACTTTTGATTATCTTTGAGCCATTTTTTCAATCTTGTGGAGAAAAGTCGAACATCAGTCTGTGACTTAAGCTCCAGAGGCAAAGAGTTCCATAAATGTGATGCTTTCACTGAGAAGGCGGACTGACCCATAGATGTCCGACATCTTTTAATCCTGCAGTTCCCACTAGCTCCAGCTCTTGTCCTTCACAACACAACACATGTCCTCTCCAGGCACTTTAGAAAGTCATGTTAAAAGTAAAAAACTTTTCCTTTTTACCTAGTGAGTTTAGTTAGTAGATTCTGTTAGTTCCTTTTTGTTTCTGTTAAATCTCTGTTTTCTTCCTGTCTGCCCCGTCGTTATCCTCATTCACCCTCAGCTCTTCACCTTCATTGCTTTCACTTGTTTCACTGTCATCTGATTGGCTCTACCTGTTCTTCATTGTTCTCCTCTCGTGTCCTCCCCTGCATTCATACATCCCGGCCTTCACTGCCATTTGCCTGATGCTCAATTGCATCTCTTCCTGTTTGCTCCCTGCATTGTCAGAGTCTATAAGTTGTTGTTTTCATTTATTTAAGTGAACTACCTTCCCCAGGCGGCTCAGATGCTCTTGTTTGAATTTTGGATCAGCCTCCGCCTCAGAAAACATGGCATGACCATGAAACATGGTGGTGGTGGCATCATGATGTGAAGACACTCTCCAGCAAATCTGACTGTGATCTAGTGGTTTTGCAAAGAGTATTGGAAATAAAAACTTTTGTGTATGTGCAAAGCTGGTAGAGCCATACTCCTGAAGACTTCCAGCTGTGGTTACAGTGAAAAGTAGTTCAGTGAAAGCATTGACTTAAGTGGGGTTGAATAAAAATGCTCACCACACTTTTAGATCTTCATATCTATACTAATTTAGAAAATCACACCATTTCCCTTCTGACTTACAATTATGCATTACTTTCATGATCAGGACTAAATACAGTATCAAAACATCCAAAAGCAATGAATACTTGGGTGAGGCATGGTGTTTGAAAAATAACTTTTTCTATTCCTAATTTAAAATGTATTTCAGTAATCAGCGTCTTCAGAATCTTGAAGAGCAGATTTTATTTTTGTGTGTGTGTGGGATTTTTGTTTGACTTAAAGGTTTTTCTAATGAGAGCTGTAATTTTTTTAATACGTAACTAATGAGCAAGACAGCGATTAGCTTCTTTTCTTCTCGGCGCAGAACTTCTGTATATAGTGCTTAAAACTTGAAGCTCACGCTGGGCTATATTAACATTTCTGATTTGTTCAGTGGGAGGAAGTTATGACACTTGTTCCAGCTACAGGGGAGACAAAGGCAAAAATATCTGCTCACAAACCTACTGGCTGATTAGTCTTAAAAGGTTGACATTTAAACCCTTGCAATCAGTTATTAATCTGGATATCAAAATTTTCTGCAGACTTCAAGCAGCTAAATCAAGATTTGTTTAAAAAAACAGCCCCACATCTGGAATACGGGAAAAAATATAGTTTTCTGGAAAAATTATTCCAAATCAGAAAAGGTTGACCTTTATCCTACTTCTACGTAGACAGGAAGATCCCAAGCATTTAGTGTTTCTTTTGAATGTGCAGTGTCTGATAGCCGGTGAGGTTTGTTACACCGTGATGAATAAAGATGACTGTTGAACAATGCAGAGAAATCAACAGTCACGCTGAGCTCTAAGACTCAAAATTCCCTAATCCTCTTTTTTTTTTTTTTCAAAGCATGAACAAACAAACAAAGAAAACTATAACATATTTCTACACTGAACAAGGCAGTTGAAAATAATTTCCCATGAATGAGAGCCAGATGATTAGTACCCAGCCCTGAAGCTAGATTGCAGCGGCCCAGCCCTTATGGCATTGTGAAACGGGCGATCTGTGAGTTTGCGGGCTTCCTGTATGAGGTCTTTACCGTATGGTGGGGGACTGTGGTGGAGCACTCTTGAGAAAAGTATTTAACCTTTAACTGCCTCCTCTAATGTCACTCTGTCCCAGAGAAGGGCCATAAGCAAAACATGGGAGAAGAGGGGGGGGAATAATACTGTGGAGCAACGATGCCCCCATATGGAGAGAGGAGGAAACAAATTCTATAAATTAAAAAAATAAAACATTGATCCCAAAACCTCTGAGTTCTGTACTTAACAATATAAAAATTCTATTTGATATTTCGGTTCAGTATTTTGGATATTTTGCTGTCTTATATTTAACTAATTTGATACTGCCATCCTTTTCATTGTCATAGCTTTATCTTTAATAAATATACAAACTCTCTCTCTCTCTCTCTCTCTCTCTCTCTCTATATATATATATATATATATATATATATATATATATATATATATATATATATCGACAAGCTGATAAAATGCATTTTGTCCAATTTGGTTTAGGTTTCAATGAAAAACCTCACTTCAAGCAGTTACATGAGGATTTAGTCCCGGCTGAAAGTTTCCCATGTCCAGATTTTACAAACTGATAAAACATTATGGAAAATATCAAATGAGGGTATCAAATGAGAAAAAGACACTTTGACAGAGGTGCAGCATTTAACATAACAATAGCTTTCCCTTGTGAATGGGATTGGAAGCGGGGGGAGCAGAAGACAGATTTGAGAACATAAACTATAAGATCTTGGTTCTTGAGTCTGTATGCCTGAAAAGTCTTAGCTCAATATATGCGATTTAAATATAACCTGCAATTAGAAAAAAGTATTCATTCCTCTTGCGCTTTTCCCGATTTTGTCACACAACACAAACAAAACTTTCTGACCTACTTGCAAAATGATGCGAGGTGTAGCACTAATACTGCACATCACACTGAACCCACCATTCCTACAGTAAAACATGGTGGTGGTGCTCAATAGGCTGGACACTGAGCAGGCTAGTCACCTTCCAGCAGGACAGGAATGCTAAACCAACACCCAGAGGCACAGTCAAATTAATTACACCAAAGTCTATATCTTTGTTAGAATGTCAAGACCTAAGTCATATTAAGAGGCTGTGAAATGTAAAATGAGCTGCCTACAGATGCTCTATCAGGACGTCTGTCCAAGTTTCAGAAGAAGAATTGGCTGTTTTATTTAATGTATTGTATTTTTTTTTTCTTCTTTTTTTTTTTTTTTTGTTTTGTTTTGTTTTGTATTTTTTTCAAATCCAAGTAAGTCCTGTCAGATGCAAACTGATTTCACATCCAAGATACTGTATGGATTTAATGGGTCCTGTATGTATGCAGGTGCACATGTGATTCACGGAGCTCTGGTTTTTCATTAAACTTCAATGTGAAGGGGGGAAAAAAAGGGTCAGGGTTAGGGTTTGCAAAAAGTTCCATGCAGGCATTGACCTTTGGTCAGGAGCAGATCAAGAGTTTACCACATCCTGTAGCTTGTTTCTCACCAGGGTTGAGACTCTCAGCACTAAAAGATTCTTAAATTACAAGCTATGGCAGCACCTGAAGGTTTGCTATTGTTCAGCTCAAACGTCTTGTTTCAGGAGCAGCAACTTCAACATAACAGCCCTGATCAATAGTGCTTTTCATAGGGATTGTTTCATAGATGCGATCAATCAGATGTTTTGGAAGCCAGCTGGGGAGTCAGACACATCAAAGCGACGGCACAGACATAAACATGAAATCTCACCGAAAATATGAAATCTCACCTGAAGTATTCTTGCTCACGTTCCTTTTTCCCCCCCAAAAGGCATATTCAGACTTGTTACATGTTCAAACTATTTAGGAGGAGAAAATATGAAATTCACTAATTTATTCAGTATTTTGGGGCGACATTTTCAGTCTTCTCCAGCCATGATCCAATGTTGCTTAATAATTAATTGGTTCTGTGCGTTGCATAGTTCGAAGATACATTTTTAAATGATTTATGATCCAGTGACTGTATCTGCATGTCACTCTGGGCTTTTTAATACACATTTTTACCACACGGTTTTGGTCTAATCTGGGGGGGGGACTGGTAGCACTGTTGCCTAGCAGCAATAAAGTCCTGGGTTCAAATCCTTTCCTGAATGGAGTTTGCGTGCGTTCCTGCGTGTGTGGGTCCTCCTTTTTGTACTCCGGCTTCCTCCCACAGTCCAGAAAAATGCATATTAGGTAAACTGGTGTTAAATTGCCCCTAGTGTGAGTGCATGCATAGTTGTTTGTCCTCCTTGATCCACGATGTCCTGTTAGAAAGGGGACATGTCCAGGGTGCACCCCTCGCCCATTGACCCATGGAGACCAACATGCTGCACCCTTCCTCTGACCAGAAACAGGCTGGGATAGAAAATGTAAATGCTCACAAAGCTTTATATATCTTTATATGTAAAAAAAAAAAATCTATTTAGAATTGTACTTCTGCTTCATATATATCTATTATTTTGTGTTGATCTGTCACATATGATCAGAATTAAATTGAAGTTCTTAGTTTTAAAAGTGCCTGAATCACTTGAGTACCAAATACATCAGCAGGAACCTTACATAAAAATGAATTTGTTTCCTAAGACAAAGTTTCTGATTATGAAGAAAAATAAGTTTACTTTTTGATATCACGCTTCTACAAAAAAAAAAAAAAAAGTAGTACATGGACTGTGCAGAAAACATGTTACCTGTCATCTTTAGTTGCATCCAATTGTCTGTAGACTTTATGCACACAAAAAATCTCTTCTGGGAACAGTAGCGAAAGCTGCAAGAGAGTGGTTTTGTCAGGACAGGAAAGGAAATTCTGCTAAAATATTTACAGCTAATCTCGTTGCTTTGTATTGCTTCTGACATATGACAAAAAAATGTTAACTTTTTTTTGCCTTCATTTGTTTTTCAGCAGCTTAGAGAATTACAACAGGCCGGTTTGTGAGAATGACATCCAGCCAGGAGACAAAGATTCATTGAATTTTTGAAGAGCAAAAAATAGCAATGGACATGAAAGTGTTTTTTTTTTCCAGAAATGTCTCCAGTCCTTTGAGTGCAGAAACAGGAGCAGTGTGGCTGTAGGTGTCATGTAATCCCTAAATACCTCCAAAGATGTGTGAAGTGACTTGACCCTGGGTCACACTTGTTTTGATGTGGCAGAACAGGCTTGCTTCCCCTAAGAGGACACCCCACGTCAAATTTGCAGTTCCTATCTGGTCATATGCGGCAGATCTGTCTTCTAACGTGTGTGTGTGTGTGTGTGTGTGTGTGTGTGTGTGTGTGTGTGTGTGTGTGTGTGTGTGTGTGTGTGTGTGTGTGTGTGTGTGTGTGTGTGTGTGTGTGTGTGTGTGTGTGTGTGTGTGTGTGTGTGTGTGTGTGTGTGTGTGAAAAGCTCACTACTCTAACCAGATACATCTTTTAAGATTCTTCCAAGATTCTTCCGCACACAACACATTTTAATAAATTTAGACTCACGGAAATTACCGGTTTACAATTTACAATTACAAGACATTTTCTTAGAAAGTTGTATCTGGGTTTAGAAGTTTGCCATTGGTTTCAAAAGCCCATCAATGAAAGGTGTCAGCTTTTTCGTGTAAGGGCCTCCCAGGGATCAAGCGGTGCTGATCTTTGTTATTCGCTTTTCATTTATCTCCTGGAGAAATATACACCGTCTGAAGCTTGTATTACTCTCCAATGAGTGGATTGAAGCTAATCCATCATAACTGTGAAGGGGGAAAAGGTGCATCATTCCTCAAATTCCCTTGAAATACAGAAATTGTGACAAAATTCAGCAAATAATCTCAGATTGACCTAGTCTAGGTCTGGCGCAAGCTTGATTTTGGTCATGCCACAGGATCAAAGATTTCTTGTTTATCAAGACCTTTCATCAATATGTAATATAGCGCCGAGTGCAAATGGAGGTCAGATTTCAATGACACTTGAAAGTTTTAATACACAATCTGTGTTTAAGAAGGCTGCTCAAATTGAGCAGAATAGTCTAAAAAAATCAAATGCAAGTGTTTAAATTTTATACTGTGCAAAACACAGCGACAGACTTCTAGAGAGAACAGTTGCAGTCCACTGAATGTTCCCGTTCAATGAAGCAATTAATACATAAAATATGAGCTCATTAGGACAAAACACTGATTTTATTGCTTTTTTTAATCCTCAAATGTAGAATGTATTCCTTTTTTTCCTTAAGTCACACATTTGGCTATTCATTACCAAAGTGAATTAGTCATCTCAGGGTACTACTCCAAATGCATGCACAATGTTTGTGGAAATTAGTTCGGCCAGTTTTGCTAATTAAACCTTACCGCACTAGGGCCCCCACAAGTTTTGGTGTTTGCAAAATTCTACACACTTCTTTGGGTTTGTGTTCCTGGTTTAGGTCATTCATGTAAACTAAGTATTTGTCACAATGTTAGAGGTTTAACGAGTTAATTCTTTAACAAACGAGATTGTGTTTGGGCGTACTGTTACTCTTTCTTTTCTTTTAGATTTTAAAAAAGGTTACTTCTTCACTCGATTCAGATTTTCCAGAGTAAAATCTAATTGCCGTTCAATCCTAAATACTACATGCATGGAAATGTTGCTACTTTAAGAACATGTTACCTCATGGTCAATAGTTTTCTGAAAAAGTGGTTCTATGTTTGTAAAAAATAAAAAAAAATGAAAAAATAAAAAGTTAATTTTGATTCTGATCTATACTTTGTTATGAAACTAGAAAACTGAGAGTTTTCCCATGCGTGTCATATGCAGCACTGGAGAGAAATCAAGGATTCAGACAATATCCCTACTTTCTGTCACTAGATGGTGGTTTTCGGTTTTACAGAATCCTTTTGGTATTTGGACATCTTAACATCTGGATTCCTCCTATGATGACATTAAAAACCTAACGCCATCAAGCTGAAAACCAGAGTTGCAGCTTGTTTTCATTGAATGGGACAAAAAGGTGGCGGCTAGCATAATAATTAGTTGTTCTTTTATTTTCAGAAGTTGTTAGTTGGTTGTATTAAGCCGCGTGGTTGTCTTGCATCTCAATATGCAGCTGTGGAATGGTTAACATTTATTTTTCACATGTTTTCTGCCATATATAGTACTTCCTGTCAGTGACGGTGGCACCTCAAAGAGAGTGTTGATTAAACACGGAGGTGTTTGGAAAACTTTTGCCAATATGTACTCACACATCCATTCGCTTCATGTTTTTTTATCATTATTCATAGGCGTGTGTGTGTGTGTGTGTGTGTGTGTGTGTGTGTGCAGGAGGATGGGGGAGTACAAAGAAAACTGCCGAAGGCCTTTGAACATGACAGAATTTAATCAATGAGAAAAAAAAACAATGAAAAAAAAAACGCAGTGAACCTTCCAACTAGTGGCCGACCTACCAAATTTACATTAATAATGCATCGACAGAGAGGTCACCAAAGAACCCAAAACAACATCGTAAGCACTGCAGGACTAATTTGCCTCCATTAAGATCAGCGTTAGCGATTCAAGAATAAAAAAAGAGACTGGGTTCATTTGGAAGATTTTACCAGCTCTCGCATCTACAACAACCGTTTTGATATTCCTCAGAATTCTGCAGAAAATATGCTGATGACTTGTCAAAATAGAAGTAAAACCACATGGGAACGTATGCGTCCACTGAGGTTTGGCGTAAAACTTAAACTTACAGCATTTGTAAAAAGAGAAATGCTTACAGTCTTGGGTTGCTCTCCTTCCTCAGCAGTTCTTGATGGAGCCCTGAATTCTGCTCTCAACCAGAAATCCTGAATGCTCAGCCATCGGGTCGTGACTTTAAGCTCACAACTCGCTTTATGCAGCTGCAGAATGATCCAAAGTGTTATAAATAAATGAAGGCGTTGGAGTGGCCTAGGAAATGTCTGGATACTCGAACTGCAGGATGGACAAAAATTCCTCCATAGAAATGTAAAAGATTACTCACCAATTATTTTTACTATTGTTGCTCCCAATAGTGGCACAACCAGTTATTAAGTTAAATGGGGAAATTAGTTTTCCAGATAAGGTTATGTTGGGTTCGATAGCCTTTTTCCCCCTGAATCTCTAAAATCACCATGTGTACCTTCTTTTAGTATTGGCTCAGATGATCTTTAACTCGGATATTAGCCTTTTCTTAAGACGTAAAGCAATGTGACATAAAGGCAAAAATAAGAAACCTGTGTTAGAGGAACTACTTTTTCATGACACAATTTGTTAAAGTCCTAATGAAACACATGGATCAAAGTTCAGCTTTAGTAACAGCTTGCCAGCAGAGTAAATTCATAGGTGATTACTTTTGGAAAGAGTTATTTAAAAAACACTGTTTGTTTGAAGCAGTAAGTATAGCAACACTAAAAGGATTTTTTTCTCTTTAAATGAACACAACTTTCTAGTTGTTTATATGTGTAACAACAGTGCTATGTGTGTGCGTGTATGTTTGAGTCTTACCGACAGTAATTTTGATGTCTTTAAATTGTATCTTTCTTTCTGAGGTTCTTTCATTGAAAAATCTTTCTTTAAAAATATAATTCACCAACAAAATCTTGTGCACAACGTATTATTCTGGAATGCAGGAGCATCGCAGGAGTCTTTTGTTAACAACCGCCGGAGCCGGAAATATTAATATTGTCATAATTAATGCCAGTTGTGTTACATCTTGACCTGTGATGTCAAACTTTTACTCAGGATTACACAAGATCACCTTCCAGTTGCCCACCTTTTGCCCTCACACCGCTATAATTAAAACCATTTTCCTAATTTTCCTTCCCACTTCACCGAGGATGTCATCTGACTAGTTGCTCAAAGGGCCAAAGCATACGAGTGAGGGACTGTGGTAACTATGGAAACCGATTCTCAAAAGTTGTCCGTTAATGCTTAGATATGTGAGTTCACTCACTAAAGCTCCTCTGCCTCCCATCAGGAGGCACAAAACCATAAATCAAAGCCGCTTTCCGCTGAGCTAAATGATGACAGACAATGCACGCTTTTAAGCTTTACTGCTGAAAGATTTATGTGAAACGGACCGGACGATTCCGCAGGCAATTTCTTCATCCGCATCTGCCCTGGCACAAGAAACAAATAAAGTGAGCCATAAGAGCACAGGTCAGTGGTGATAAATCATCCACAGTTCTGACAGAAAGTATCTAAAAGGTACGTTTTGAATTACAAGCTGAATAAAAAAAATGACAGATGCGAGAAAACTATATATATTTTTTTTTATTTGCCATGAATGGAGCCCTGATATCTTGGCTTAATCTAAAGAAGTACCCAAACTCAGAAGGGAGGAAGGCTGGAGTCATCTAACACAATTTACATACAGTAGCTGTCTAACCTACAGCTCCGCAGAAAAGGAAATTCAGTGGAGGTAAAAAATAAATAAAAAAATAAGGTACAAAAACATAAATCAGGGTGGCTAGAAGCCTGGGTGTCCAGAAAGGAGCAGAAATAATCAGCAGACAAGAACAATCTGGCAAATGAGAACAAGTATGACTGATCGCTAAACGGTCTGTTGCAGAGGGAGGAAAGAGGAGTAATTAACGGAGCGGGAAACTAGCGGGGGGGTTCTTACAAATTTATCTTCTCTTTATTCTTTCTACTGAAGCAGAAACAGTTTAGAAAACAGAGAGAGTTTTTTTTCTTATTCCATCACTCTATGACACTGACTAAATTGATCCACATAAAACCTAACTAACAGTAATGAAGAAATGCCATTTCGCCAAAAAACAGAGCCACATCGGAAGGCTTTTCTTTTCAGTCTCAGAACTGAAGCAGAAAAGTAACAGAGGAGCTCGTCTAGCTGTTAGAAACAGGATGAGAGGCAGCTGTCTGCACCCTGAGCCGCTGCAACAGTTCGTCATAGACCTTTCCTAAAACAGTAAGGTTCTTTTTTTTAATCATCACCAGAAGGTTTGAAATCCTACACAGCAGATATAAAATATTTTATTCAATTATCCAAAATGGATTAAGTTCTCATCTTTGTTGAATTTTGTGACTGAAACCTAAATTTCAGGATATATCTTCCAAAGACAAAGCCACAAAATGAGCCTGCTTCCCAGAGAGCCTGAGAGTAAATTCAGACACAACAAACTGTCGCAGAAATGAATCTGTGAATCCCTCAGCTGTGCACCTTCATAAAACTAATTTGTAAAAAAAACAGGCTTGTTTTTTTTATTTTTACTAAAAATACACAGCTCTCTCTGTGAACCTGCTGGCCTTTCATCCAGATCATCAGCGTGGTTTTCATCCATAAGTACACGTACATTCACTCCTATAACCTTTTATTTTTGTCGCTAAAACCCTGAAAGTGTCAGACAGTTTGGAGAACCTTTTTCATTCTCAGTATATATTTAGATATACCAAGTGTAAACCAAGTGTTGTTGGAAATTCTGGCATCCAGTGACTACATTTGTCCAAACCGCCTAGCTGCGAGACATACATTTAGATATGATAATAATAATAATAATAATAATAATAATAATAATAATAATAATAATAATAATAATAATAATAATAATAATAATAATAAGTTGTTTGGGGTTAGGTTCATGAGCTTGGAAGTGAGTTTCTGCCTCACATGCAGTCTCTTGGCTTTTTTAATAAGGATAAACTGAGATTAGTTAGTCCTCGAGGCTAAAGCTAATAGGTATTATAACAGGGTAAATGCCCAAACAGACTTCTGCTATCTATCTTTAAATAACTCCAAAAATCAAAAATGACATTTTACGAGACTGCCATTTCATTAAGCCTTTAAACCAGGTTTGCATTTGGGCTGTTGTTGATTCAGAAGCTATGATAATAACAATAATCCTTTACGCATGAAGGGGAGAGGAAGCAGCGTGCTGCCAACGATCTTCCAACACATACCGAGAACAATACATAAGTTTTCCAACTTCATAAGACATTCTGGTTGTTTGTCCAACTTGGAACTCAGAAAATCTCACCTGTGAATGCAGGAAAAAAAATATTTGCTTTTAACCTTTGAACAGACCGAATTGGTCCTTTCATGCACTTTATTGGCCCTAATAACGTTATGGTTTAGGGACAAGGAGGTGGGCTTCTACCTTTTAGAAGTAAATACAATAATTATGTTGCTCTTACCTAAAACCTGCTGTTAAAATCCTTAGAAGGTAAGTTGTTTTGAAATTGTGCCACATTATTAACTCTACTACTTAACTTATTATCAGAGCCTTATTCCTTCAGGGTGTTCTGAGTCGCTTTTGGTCAGCGCCTCATGCATTCATGCAAACCTGTAATAGAGATCTGATTATGTGGGGTCTGAAGAAAACTTTAAGGTCCATACGTTTTCACACAACATCCCTCCCTGCTGGCTGATTTGTGCAAATAAGGGTGTTTGAATGGACTTTCTGCATAAACAACATTCGGCCCCCCTGATGTTGTTTTATTATGTGCATTGGAGGATCCCTGGGAGAAGTTGGTTGAAGTTGGTTGATTGAAGATGTCTAACGCTTCTGTGTGTGCGCGTCAAACCAGTTTAAAAACCTTATTGACTAAGGACAGAGAGAGGGACTGGAGTCCAAATAATGAATGTGCTCCATCATCCTCAGCCATAATGGGTGATAAGTGGCCTGGTATCAGGAGTCAATTATTTTGAGAAAGATGATTAAGGAGTATTTTTGATGGATTTTTCCCAGACAGACAGCTCTCTGTAAGCCTTGAATCAGATTGAACACGAGACCACGGAGCGCCTTGTTTACTCTCTTCTGCTTTTTGAATAGCCTAGAATCAATAGAAGTTGATGTGTCATGTCATAAATGTCATCTGCTCTTCACAGAAGGACTCTCTCCTCCTCTAAGACCTTTGCTAAGTTTTAATAGCAGCTATCTTATCCGTGGAGTGTTAGAAAACATACAATAAGCTGAAAAATCAAGTGATGAAACGGCGTTGATTTGCTGAAACTGTTAACCAGCCGCCTCTCGTGATCAAGCAAACCGTGATCCCCGTCTCTGTACCCTCCATCAGCTTGAATTTTAAATACCTTGTGTTTCACTGGCGCAGGAAGATCCATCGCAGCTCTTATATGCCGTGCATACCGGACATGCGTGCCACTGCTTTCACACGACTAATTCTCAAATACTACTATAATGACCAAGCTCAATCTCAAGCAACACAATTTACCCTGCCTGTGCTGATGAGCAAGCTCTCCCCTTAGGTTGTTGGGTCAAAGGTCATGAACCCCACCCTGACACATTTGAACACGTAATTCAACGCCCTGCATCCTATTACACGTGTACTATTCAATCCAGGGTAGCATCCGAAGCCATACACACACACCTCAAAGACATGGCAGGACTCAACATCCTACAAGCTGCAGGATGTTTTCTCAAGTTTCGACCTGTGTAACGTGTTCGTCAATGCGCCGACATCTTTTTGGTCTTTTTTTTTTCTTTTTTCCAATGTCGACATTTGTTCTGTTAGAATCTGGGCCTTTTTTCATGTTTCAGAGCGAGTCATTGAGTTTCAGGCCTGTCATACATTCTAGAAAAGGCCCCATGTGGCTAATTGGGGCTAATAATAAAGTTAGAATATTCTAGTGAGTGATTTCAAGGGATGGTTAAACTGACAAAGAGTCTCAGAGTCCCACAAGAGCAACGGAGGGCTTTTGTTTTCAGTAAAAATATGCTCCTGACTGAAAACTAACCAAGAACTGTCTCATCAACAACAAATCCAAAATCCTTCATCCCAAATGTCCAGATCCCAATTTGCAGTTATCGCTCCAAACATTTATTTTTAACTTTTTCTGTCCTGTGGATGTATATTTACAGACCCCTCACATTTGACGGCGTGCTGGGCTGAAGAGTGAGCAGGGATGAGCGAAAGGTAATAGGCGTCTATATATGTTGTGGCCCAAAGGCTGAGCGAACAGACTCCCAGCACACCTACAAGCTCCCACTCATCTGATGGAAAGCAAACACTCACACAGCCATGTTTCTTGGCTCTGTTTCAGTGCTGCTTATTTCTCCATCCCAGCCTTCCCTCTTAACCGTCTCATAAATGTACACTGAGCCTGAGGCTGCAGGCTATTCTTCACCGAACAATCTCCTGCTCACTGTGTCCGTCTCAGAAGAATCACCCACCCTCTAAAATATACACCAAGCTATGAAACCTTTGCCCTGAGCACATCTCCAAACAATCTGAAATGAACTTATATTGGTTTGCGCCTCAGCAGGAGCCTGACGCTTGCTCCTGTGTGTATACTCCAAATATATGGTCGTGTCACCGGGGCTTTCTGGCCATCTAGCAGGCGGTTCTAACCTAAACAGTGATCCAGAATTACAATCTACTGCCCACTCTGTCCTGTTCCTGACCGGCTCCTCCGCGGAGAATACAAGAACAGAGATGAAGCGATATGAGGGAAAAGGTTATGTGGATTCATCCTGCTTTGTTATGTAGGGAATCTAAATGCAGAATTACTCTCTCGCCACCTCGCTTCTCGCTTTTATTTCTGTTCTTTGCGAAACGGTGGGCCGTTGCAGATAAGATTTTAAAAAGGCAGTCGGTTTAAAAGGCGCATCTCGTCATATTTCAATGCTAGAAAGCGTCAAACTCTTTAGAGAATAAACCATGAATTAATCACAGTTAGACTTATTGTTTTTAAAAAAGAAAATGGATTTCATTGGTCACTTTTGTGAGAGTAAGCCTTTGGATAGGGATGCTTTTTGCCTAAGGATTTAGACGCGTGTGTTTTTGTAAAATTATACAGTAAGATTGTTTTTTCATTGTTTCTGTAAGTATAAAACAGATCTTTTACTAAATGGATTAAACATGATTATTTGTGTTCTTACTTTTAGCTGCTTGGATTCTCTGGCTCAGTGTTGTCAGCAACCACTGCATGGCTCGCTATTATAACGGAGTCCAGCGACACAATTGTTGGGGAAAAATGGAAGTGCTGGTGAATGCCTGCGTGAGTTAGAGCAACAATGCTGGGTCAGAAACGGAGCAGAAATAAAATCTACCTGGACGCTGTTAGAATCATAGCTTTTTTATTATTATTATTATTATTATTATTATTACGATCTTTACCCCAAGTAGTTATTTAATAATGTTGGAGGAATACAGGTGTTACTTGGCTAGCTGCAGTGTGCTTTTAAATCCCTGGCTGGGATATCCGGTTTATTTGGTCTCCAAGCTACTGCTCTCACACAACATTTCTAATGACTTCTTCCTCTTCCTCACTGGACAAATCACCATACAACTTCAAGCGCGAGAGATTCCCAGGGGACCATTGTGTTATGCATCGATGTTCATAATTGGTGATGTTCAGTAAGCCCATGAATTTAATCTGTTTTATATTGTTTTCAATTTTGACCATAGAAATCATAACTCTTGTAAACTACAAGTCCCAACATAATTATAAAGAACATTGTTAAAATTCTATACATATATACATTTTCATTCTGGCATTCGGCTTAGGTTAAAAGGAACAAAAACATCTTAAATAAGACAATGACCTCAATTAAATATGAGGTTATTTATTTTTCTTTCCTGCTTCCATAAGGAGCATCCTATAGAGGTACAAATTATTATAAGTATATTTTCAGAAAATAGTCCCAGGCCTAGTTTGTGTCTTTGATACGCAGAACTCAGGTTTGAATCCCAGTTGCATCAGGAAGAATATCGGCAATAAAAACTGCCAAGTCTGCAGTGGTGGTTCTAGACCAAATTTCCCACAGGGGGCAGTGTTTTTTTCATGGGGGCAGAGAACAATCGTATGAAACAAAGAAAACGGGGCAATATTTCATTGTTTAATATGTCAAGTAGCCACTTGCCAATGAGCCACTTGTGGCTCTGGAACTTCCGGTCGGGGACCTCTGATTGAGCTGAAAACTGTGATCCTATCTCAATACGTCCTGTTGGCAGTGGTGGAGTGGCCTAGTAGTTAGAGCCCCTCTGAGTTCCCCTTAGCCCACAGCTCCTGACAAAGGATGAGTTCAATGCAGAGAAATACTGTCCTTGGGCATCAAAAAAGTATATAAAAGTCGAAAGATCAACCCCTAATTTTTTAATCATCGTTAAAGTCAAACTGTAAGAGTAAAAAATGAAATTGGTCCAAGAGACAAATCAGTTATAGTTTGTATGCCAGCAAATATAATCCTAAGAAATTGCTTAGTATTATGTCTTCAGTTCAGGGGCCATAACAGGAGCCAGGACAGGTTCTACAGGGGTTATGGCCCCTGTCTAGAACCACCCAACTCTGTGTGCAAGTTTTAAGGACTTGCTGTAGTGACCTCTGAATAAGGGAGCAGCCGATGGACTCGTACTTTCAGCCAGCAATTTAACATCAGCTATTCTTCAGTAACATCATGAAGGTCACTGTGAGATGAGTGCTGATTATCATGAAATGCTGATTATGGAGTGGCCTCTCCTTGAGAGTTGGAGACTGACTGCTGTTAATAGGTCTGGGTCAGCACCGATGAAAAAATGAGCTTCAAGCACCGAATTAAAGCAAAAGTCTGACCTGATAAAATCTAAAACGGCAATAAGCAAAGTTAAGTTTTCAAATCCCCCTTTGAGAAAGTTGTAGAGGGTCAACCAGTGACATTGTACATGTTTTTTTTTATGTTGTTGAGCTATTATTTTCCCGACATTTTTCTGCTTTTAATAACAAGTTATTCCCTTGTTCCTCATATTTTAACTAAGTTGTCATAAAGCTCAGTCAAACCTTGCCTCAAAACCAGAGGTGTCAAGTAACGCAGTAAAATACTTTGTTGCCTTACTTAAGTAGCAATTTTGGTTATTTATACTTTAGTGGAGTAATTATTTTTTAGCCTACTTTTGAAAATAGTCTCATTACTTCTATTTTATTTCAGCCTGTTTTTGTTCTGGCTTGTTAATAAAAAACATAAAGAAAAAAATGCATATAATTAGCGCTACGTTTGGAGGCAGTACTGCACCAAGTTGTCTGCCAAGGCCCCAACAAAAACTTATGAAGAACAAAACGTAGAAGAACATAGCAATTTTTGGAATATTTGTATTTTAATTTTTTCTTTTTTTGCTTAACCCCCAGGATTAATCAATAATTTTAATAACACTGTCTACTGTATACAGACAATTATACAATTATGTTATAAGAGGGTAATGCACTAATTTTCATATCCAATTTTGTTATCTTAAATCTGTTGCCCTCATCAGTTCTTGTAGCTGCGCTTGGATGTTCATTTACATTCTAATAAGTAAAAGGTTATTGATAATATGTCTCTGAAGTTTGACCTTTTGCACCAATACTTATAGACAAGAAGATATGCGTTTTCCTGCTCCAAAAACCCCATATTGATGCTCAGTATTACACCTATATAGACATTTAATATATTTGCGTTGTACTAAATGGTGGTTTTTCAATTGGACACATATGTAGGTGAAACTGCCAATCCCATTTTTTGTATATTAATATCATACTATACAATAATTCTAATGGGGTTGGGGGGTATTCTAACCTGACTCTAGCCATATGGATTTCACTCCGCCTAGCTCCACTTACATCCATCTGGGACCTCTCCATAGGAATTGCGTTTTTTGAAGGCTGGGCCTTATCAAAAATCCTTGCATATGATTGGATAAGCCACTTGTCTGTCATCTTTATCGACGTGCTATTTCAACCACTCACACCGAAGCTTACCCGTGACGCTGTGAGAGCGACGCAGGAAAAAACTAAACGTTTTAAATGTGTTTGCGGCTCTAGTGGCACGCGTTTTATTGACAATGAGCTGACAGGAAGAGGGTGGAAGAAGGGGGAAGACAGGCCCCCTCGACCTTTAGTCCTCGACCGCGTCGAGGACTAAAGGTCTCCTAATATCGTTTGCGCTAACCGTCCGCGCCCGCTGTGGCCGCGCCCCGGAAAACAAAACTTGACAAATCTGGTCGGGAGAAGGGCGAAAACATCGTTTCCACCAACAAAAGCCTTCAGAGGCGTTATCTGATGTTCTTTTAATGAAACAATATTAGGTAGATTGGACAACACGGAAGAAATAGCAGCATCAATGTTAACGCTTGCTTCCTCGATGCGAGCCGCTATTGTTGTCTGAATCAAAACAGTCTCACGGTCGCTTCTCCACTACGTCACATCTATGAAACTCCAGCCCTGCGTCCTGATTGGCTGGACAATAAAATTGGTTGGAGAAATCACTCTCTATGGGAGATGTCCCAGATGAATGTGAGTGAAGCTCGGCGGAGCGATATCAATCTGGCTAGGGTAGGGTTAGGGGTATTCTGCTTTAATACTTTAAGTAGTTTTATATCTGGTACTTTTAGATTTTTACTTGAGTAAAACCTGCTACTTATAGTACTTCTACAGAAGTATTTTTAAACCCTAGTGTCCATACTGCCACTTGAGTAATAGATGTGAATACTTTTGACACCTCTGCTCAAAACCTAACACTTAATGGTCTGATCTAAACTGGTGATGCCGTCACAGTTAAGATATCACTTAGACATGATATAATCTGTTAAATTCCGCTTATTGCGTGTTTTGTTACACTACATGGATTAGATAACTATAAAAACGTATCAAAATGTCTTACAGGAGTAGAAAGCCCCTCCATGAAGAGCAGATGGCATTCATGACATGACACACCAGCTTCCATCGATTCTCTGCCATTCAAGAAGCAGGAAAGTAAACAAGACGTGCCTTGGCTTTGTGTTCAGTGGGATTTAAAGCTTATCGTTGTCTGTCTAGACTGCATGAAATATCATTTTAGAGGTAAGCATTTGGATTCTTAAACGTAGAAAATACTAAATTCCAATCTCTTAACAGAAACTCTGTGCCAGGTATATCAAGAATACTGAATTCTGGTGAAATATTGCTCACAGTAATATATTTAGATTATTTATTTAGCATTTATTTGCACACTTATTTAACAAGCATCTGTGATTCTGTTGAAAAAGCATGTTCCATGTTAAGATTGAAAGAGTGAGTTTTTCATGTTAAAATGTTTTTTATGCCTTTAATTATTTGTAATTTTTTATCCCGTGGTATCAAAAATGGTATTGAGTATCAAATAATTTCCTGGGTGTCGATATCGTGTTTTTAATTTTAGCATTGTGACAATCCTAAAAAATATTTATTTATATATATATATATTTATATATATATATATATATATATATATATATATATATATATATATATATATATATATATATATATATACACACACACGACATTAATGCGGACTACAGGTCGAGCTAACATCAGTAATACGTTTAATGTATTAAATTATTAACAAGAACTTTAATTTACTTTATACACAAACATTTTCAATCAAAAATTGTGGTACTATTGAGATAATTAAATAAGACTACTTACAGCTTCTACGCATCTTTTCTGGGTAACAATATTGCTGTGACTGCCTATAAATTTGAAGTCAGGACACTAGCTATGTGAGATGTGATTATTACCAAACTGTACCCAGTGACCGCATTTAATGATGGGTTTGAATTTATTGATGCTCTCAAGGAAACAACAGGAGAAAACAGCAAAAATAACAATTCTGACAACACTGGCTGGTTTTGGGGTTTGTGATTGAAATAAAGCCAATTTTTTATGGAAATGTTTTCACAATAACTTTAATATGAATGCCCAGCTTTACTGAAAACCCTTGAAATCAACCTAAAGTTGCCTCACTGAGGCACTAACCCTGCTTTGTAGCACTGCCTGAACGTCCTAGACTCCTAAGATCCTCCTATGACTTCAGAGAACTACACAGAAAAAAAGCTTTAGTGGATACTGCTGGGACTTTAAAAAGGACAATTACAACCTAAGATTTGATTACTTTACAATAGTTACCATTTAATGAGTTGAGAACCTTTTTTGCTGAGGATAAAGAATTTGAAAGCCATGAGAAAAGAATTCAGACAGTGAGAATGGAGCAGTTTATTAGCCTGTGGTAAATATTTATCATAGAGAAAAGCAATTGAACAATAAAAGAACGGCCAAGGACAAAAGCAGAAACATTTCTGAAGTTTTTAACCAAATAGTTTCTTTTGTGAGGCAACCACAATTAGACAGCATTGTGTTTTTGTTAAGCCACTGGCAGCATGGAATATGTCACAACAAATATATACGTATTGCACGCTGCAGAGCTCATCTTCACTGTCGGCAGGAAGCGTTCAGGTTCTCAAGTGAGCATTCAGCAGCAAATAAAAAAATGCCTGTTTTTGTTTTAGCGATGACCTGCTTGACAGCCAAGCCCAACACAAGTCAACGATCTGCTGAATAGTCGCACACATACATTCAGATTAGGTCCTTCCTCGCACATAAAACCGCGTTTAAAATAATTACAGACCTGCCTGCGACCGTTTGAGCCGCGCGCTGCTTTAACGGAGCGCAGTGCGGAGGAACAGCGTGTGACGCAACGCGAGTCCCAGCCAGGGTTTCCAGCTCTGCAAAGAACCAAGGCTGCGAGGTCTGAAATGTCTCAACTATTTAAACTTTTATTTTAGTTCCTCGTAGACATGGAAATTCCCATATAAAGAAAGTTTAAATAAAAAAAAAAAAAAAGATTAAAACTGAAATACAGTCACAGTGCAGTAAATGTTTCCAAACTAATTTCACCGTCTCTGCTGGCTGTGATTCTTACAGCTGAGATCAGTGATCAGGGGCCACTATATCACTTAGTGTTGTAATTCAACATTCATCCAGTAGGTGGCGAAACTGTTATCCAACTTCTGCAACAACAAAAAAAAAACAAGGAGCAGAACAAGGGCCTGTGCCATAAAGTCTTATTGTGTAAACTAATATCAAAACACTGACTTAGTGCTACATCATTCATTACTTTTACAGAAAATATATATATTAACTCATTTTAACAGCGTTTAGAGCAGGAGTTTTGAGCACAAACCGAACAATAATTTGACACGGTTGCCAGACAACATGGGGTTGGAAACATCAGAGATAAACGGAGACAAGACGGTGATGGTGAGCCCGAATCCAAAAACTGTGCCCACAGCAGGTTTGTCGCCCAGAAGATCCAAAAGAAAGCTGAACAACGGCGCCAACTCTTTACAAAAGACATACCCAGGCTGGCTAGATCTTTCATGTTAAGCTGAATTCTCTGCTCTACAATCGTTTCCCCCTCCCCCCGGCAAGTCTTATGCTGCATATATATATTTTTTTCTTATTGCCAAACTCAAAAAGAAAAATATATTTTCAAAGACTTATTTCTTCAGCTCTACAATTTCCCCTAAAAGAAAACAATCAAAAAAAAAAAAGCAACCTGGGGGCATAATGCTGAACCAGGTGATATAATCCTTCATGAACAAAGTTTTCATTCAGTCCTACACTAAAGATAAATTATTCAACAGGAAAAAAAAGGCCCTTTTTTTTTTAGACGTCGAAGAGTTTGTTTTGGTCTTTTTTTGAGGTTTAAAACCCAACAAAAAACTCCAGCATTGAATGGTGAACCCATTTTAGACTTTGATGGTAAAGCTGTCTCCTTATTAATGCAGTTCAATTCAAACATTCGCATCCAGGAAATGGCCTGCGACACCTGGAGCAGAGGAGCTGGCGCAGACTTAAAGTTGGCCCAGAACATGTTCGTTTGACTCAGTTATTATGCTTTTAGGATTCAACAGAGGAGGCACCAACAAAATTAATAAACTACTTGATTTTGGTTTCTTTTTACCCGATAATTAGACGCCACTAACGCCACCCTTTTAACTCAACTCTAAAGACGTTCAAGGTAACAGTCCCATTTACACCATCTAGCCTATTAGATCCAGCCGTACAGGCAGAGAACCACCGATTATATAAAGTCCTTATGTGTTAACAGCCACCGTTGAGATGGATGGTTCAAAACCATCGGAGACCAAAACAAAAACGGCGATTCACTGCTGACGCTGAGCATCGTCGCCTCCTGAAAACCGCTGGCAGTCCGATAAAAAAAAAAAAAACAGAATTAGAAGACAACCAGTTTAAGTGGCCTGGGTTCTTTGAAACTCCTTCCACTGAACCAATTCCTCCAGATGTCGTCGCTCCTCTGAAACTCAAAGACCAGGTTATGTCCTTCCTGTAGCAGTGATGGTCATGGCATGCTCCATCGGCCACGGACGCCGATTCAGACCCGGGCCGTCGGCCTTGGTGCTGAAAACGAAGTACACTTCGGTCCGACATGGAAGCTTGACGATGTTCTGTAAACTTTGCTCCCTCCGCTCCCTGTGATGAGCAATGGTTGGTCAGAGGAGATGCGGGCAGGATAAACTTAATGACCTCTGAGTGAAGCTTGGGGGATGAGCCGGAGTTCAAAACGTGTCCCTCTCTTCTGTCCTTGTGTGCCTGCTCCCGCTGTCCTCTCATCCTTGTCCGCGCAGCCGGCTCTTCTAGAGGCACGACAGATGTTTCCATGTCCGGCGAGACGTCAGGAGATGTGAAAGCGTACGAGACGAGGGAGGGATGGGAGGCGCCGTTACCATATGTGAGATTCACAGTGAGTCATTTTAATGACGCCCACCCCTCCACCTAGCCGGCGGTAGTTCATTCCACCGTACAACCTGGAGACGGGTGACAAGACCGGTGAAGAGAAGAGGAAGCAGCAAAAAAATAAATAAATAAATACACGTTGAAACAATTAGTCATTAAATAAGTGATGGCAGCAGGTCAATACAAGAAACAAATACAGTGCCTTGCAAAGGTAACCTTGATTTTTATTTTTACATTTTGGAATTTTATAAACTTTAGTTGTTTTTTTATGTGAGATTTAACAAAGTAGCACAGAATTGAAAGGATAGGAAAATGAAACATTGCCTGCCCCCCCCCCCCCTTCCTTTATAAATGAAAATCTGAAAAGTTAGATGTGCCTTTGTATCCGCCTCGGTTTACTCTGGGTAATCTGGACAAAATTGGGGGCGTTAGATTTCATTCAGAAAGCTGCTAATCAGAAAACAGAGCTAAAAGCCGGGTTACGGTATGAAGCAACATCCCAAACTTTGAACATCGGCTGATGGTGGAAAGAGTAGTGCACACCTGCAATCCTACCAAGATGTGTCGACAGACAGACACGACAAGGAGAGCAGAGATCTGAGAAGCAGCAAAGAGGCTCACAGTAACTCTGGAGGAGCAGCAGAGATTCACCGCTCAGGTAGAGGAACCTGGTGATGCGACAGCAATTAGTCCTGCGCTCCACACTCTAGCAATGTTGAAAACCACCGCTGAGAGAAAGCTGCAAGAAGTTCTGTTTGCAGTTGGTCGCAGAC
Organism: Fundulus heteroclitus; assembly: GCF_011125445.2. NCBI lineage: Eukaryota > Metazoa > Chordata > Actinopteri > Cyprinodontiformes > Fundulidae > Fundulus > Fundulus heteroclitus. Next base: position 360,883 of record NW_023396568.1, read on the forward strand.
CACGGAGGGCACATAGAAAATACGTCAAGCAGTAGTTCTGGTCGGATGAAACCAGGATTAAACGTTTTGCCTCACAGACCGGACTGTGGGTCGTGGAAAAGGAAAACTGCCCATCACCCTAAACGCACCATCCCCACAGTGACACATGGTGTAGACGCTGTTCTTCAGCAGAGAGGTCGGAAAGTGGATCGGTGTTATAAATACTTTTGCAAGGCACTGTAATGACGTTGCTGTATTTGACCATTTGTGCACAACCGTCCATCAACACTCACTATGACCTTTAGCCTAAGAGTTAGATGATTTTTATACCAAGCAGAAAGCAGAGCTTTCTTTTATCAATCAGCAAACTTAAATCAGCACATGCTTTAAAATATCTTTGACGTTGCCTGTACAGACTCTGAGTTATCCCAGTCAATGCAACAGCATAACCCAGCGTGACCACGCTCTCACTGCAAAAACAGAACTAAAAATAAAGTAAAATTTTCTTAAAATTAGTGTATCTGTCCTTGATTTGAGCAGGTAAATAAGATGATCTGCCAATAGAATAAGATTTTTGCACCTAAAATAGGAACAACTCATCTCCATCATCTTATTTCAAGTGCAGGATGTCTAATTATCTTAATTTAAGGGTCAAAATACTCATTCCACTGGCAAATTTTCACATTTACCTGCTCAGATAAAAAAAAAAAACACTATGTTTAAGAACATTTTGCTTATTTTTAGATCCGTTTTTGCAGTAGACAAAAACTGGTTCGTCCCAAAGACTGAGCGGCGTTGTTTTGGCGGCCCTTTAAACGAGGACTGCTCAGACTCCCACATGGGAGAAACTAAAGAGATGCTACATAAAGGCATGGCACAGCACAGGAGGGCCAGCAGCTCAGGGCAAGATTCAGCAGTCCACTCCCGCCTCAAGAACAAAGGGCGACAATGATGTCCAGATTTTGGACAGGGAGAACAGATGGGTTGAAAGAGGAGTGAAAGAAGCCATCTTGGTCAAAAGAGAAAAGCCATCACTGAACAGAGGGGGAGGATTGTTTACAGCTCGGTCCTTCAACACATTTCACAGAGATTACATCAGCAGACTCATCATGATTCAGGTGACCAAGTCCTCCACTCACACCAAGCAACAGCTTCTAACGACCCCGGGCAGTGACGGGTGGGTCACTGATTTGCATCTGACTTAGAATGAGCCTAGGATGATGGGCCTCCATGTGCTTAAAAGCAGCAGCGCTCCAACTGCAGGTTGCTCAGAACTAACAAAGACTGCTGGGTAGGTGCCAAAATGTTTTCAGGCACTCAGATAAACCATCATAAGTGTGATCTACATGGAAAGATTAATCTGTTTTAGAAAAAACATCCGTGTCCCTGTTTGATTCTTCAATAAACACCAACCCAACAGGGCTCCTCTGTCTAAAACCAAACGATTCCACATACTCACTTTACAGCTGCAATCATAAAGAAGTCATAAAATGTCCCATTTACCTCCATGTGTTGGCATCCGGGTCATACACCTCTATAGTTTTTAAATACGTTGTCCCATCAAAGCCACCTACTGCCATCAGCTGACCATTCACTACTGCCAAGCCCACCTATAGACACACACATTTACAGCTTTCAGTCACACATTTAAGAGTCCAATCATTTCCTGCGTCGGCCTGACACGCTCACCCCGCTACGTCTGGACGTCATGGCCACAACGGGAGACCACTGGTTGGTCCTGGGGTTGTACCGCTCGGCGCTGCTCAGCTCCGTGGTGTCGTCCCGCCCTCCCACGGAGTAAATCATGTCCTGGTAGACGGCGCAGCCGAGGTGCTTTCTTCTGGTGCCCATGGGAGACACCGTGTGCCAGCGGTTTTCTTGAGGGTTATAGCGCTCCACTGAGGGAAAGATGGACAGAAAACAAAAGCGACATTAGACGTCGGTGAGTTTTAGCAATTTGGGGGGGTCCCTTTCATTAAGTTTAAAAAAAAAAAGCTGGTTGAAGCTGGAAGTGGTTATTACTGCCCTTTTGCAGAGACAAAGTACCTGTGTTTAAAGGAGACGTCCCATCGGACCCTCCAACAGCATAGAGGAATCCTCCCAGCACAGCGACAGCTACACCAAGCCGTCTGGTGCTCATGGAGGCCACGCGAGTCCACTTATTCTCCTTTGGATCATACCTGGAAGCAAGTTACATTAAAATGCAGCTACTTACACAGCAACCCATTTCCATTAAAATAAGAAACAAGGCAAAGTTACATTCCACGTCACATTAGACAGACAGAAATGTTTGCTTACTAGCAGGAAATGAGATGAGTTGAGCATCGACAGGATTAAATATTTTATAAAGTGTAAAGATTCAGAATGGAGTGAGCTCATTAAATGCACACGGACACCAAACGATACCTTTCAACGATGTTGAGACAAGACACTCCGTCCTGTCCTCCCACAGCATACAGAAATCCACCAAGGACAGCGACACCCACGCTGGTCCGGCATGTGCTGGTGGGGGCCACGTCGCTGCTCCACTGGTTGGTTTTAGGGTCGTACCTGCACAGGTGGAAATCAAACTTTGGTTTGAAGACCATTTGATCACTTTGCGACTTCCTCAGTCTAAAAAAAAAAAAAAAAAAAAGGAGAAATATTCTGGAGATCAGCTTGTAAAGAGAACGAGCCGTTGTTGCAGCAACCTCTCCACGGAGTTGAGATAGGACGAGCCGTCGTGGCCGCCCACCGCGTACAGCAAGTCGTCCAGGACGCTGACGCCGACGCCGCACCGCCGTTTGCTCATCGACGCCACCATGCGCCACTCGTTAGTCTGTGGGTCGTAGCGCTCCACGCTGGAAATGGCGTCTCCGCTGCACCAGCCGCCAACTGCAGGACGGGATGGCATGAAAAGACTCGAACCATGTAAAGTCAGGACTTAAATACTAACATTTTAGAATTTCACACTTAACATATGAAATACTACTCTAATATGAAATATTATTCGTTTTGAAGCGCGCCTGAAGTCACCGACCTGCAAAAAGAACCTCTCCGCATCGAATAGGTTTGCGAGGGCGTGTTCTGGGGCCCTGCATCAGCGGCCTCTCTTGTGGAAGCAGAAGGTAATTCTTGGCCTCATCAACCAGGTCTCTGAAACAGCAGAGAAACTGTATGATGTCTTTGCATGTTTTATTTTAAATTGACAGGAATCAAAAAAAAAATTATTTTATTTTTTTAAAAAGCTAAATTTCTCCAGTTTGTTACACCACCCACCTGCATTCTTCATCACTTTTGATCAGAGGATCTGAACCCACGGTCCCCACCAGAAACTTAGGGCTCAGTAACGGCAGACGTACATGCTGCAAGACCTGCAGAGAACACAACAGGTCAGAGTGCATCACCCGTCTCATCCAAACATCAACACTGCAAAAACGGAACTACAAATAAGTAATTTTTTTTCTTGAAATTAGTGTATTTGTACTTTATTTGAGCAGGTAAATAAGATAATCTGCCAATGGAATAAGATTTTTGCACTTACAATAGGAAGAACTCATGTCCATCACCTTATTTCAAGTGCATTATATCTAATTATCTTATTTTAGGGGTAAAAATACTCATTCCATTGGCAGATAATCTTATTTACCTGCTCAAACCAAGGACAAATGCACTAATTTCGAGAAAATTGTATTTATTTTTAGTTCTGTTTTTGCAATGAATAGCTACCTCTACATGGAAAAAAGTCATCGGAACAAAGGGCCAAGTTAAAAATGGGTCATGTAAACAAGCCAATCGGAAAATTGTGATTGGATTAAGCTCAATAGGAATAAAATTGTATTCCGTACGAGGCAGGTGGTTTAGGCCGACTGACGATCCGATCCGCATGCATCTAAACGCTTGTTAGGATCAAGTTATTCTGAACGTGGTAAACTGATTGCGCCCCACGTCAATGTGCCGCATTTCTGCTTTGAGTGGCGGAAACACATCGGGGAGTAAAACTAGCTGTGCTTCAGATACAACTTTTCTATTCCTAACATTAAAAGAGCTCAAAATATTTATTTATTCTGTAACAACTCAACCGTAATTAGAACCGGGCGCAGGCCTATCCTGGATGCTGGGAAGACAAACTCATACACTACTGCTTGGTTTACTATTTTTTTTTTGCTCAGTAAAGACAAGTTCTTCTTCTTCTGTGTTTTTTTAAAGAAAAAACTGCACATGTCAGAGTGGTTCTATTCTGAATAAAGCCAGGTGGATAGAACCGCACATCACAACCAGATTATTTGATTATGTGCCCATATCAAAAGGTACTATCTGATTATTTTTTGGGTTTTTGATCCAAATACACTTCAATCCGATCATGAAATTTTGTGTATGTAAACATATCTACTAAGGAGATCCGACTAAAACATACAATCCATATATTTAGACAGAAAAAAAATAGACAAAAAGGAAATTACAACAAAACCAACAGTTTTAGATCAAGATCAAAAGAACAATCCGACGAGTAAATCAATCCAGAGAACCAGCGCTCCAACAAACCTGAGGTAGCTGGGGCCTGCGCTCCTGGATGCTGTACTTCACCCAGGCCATCACAGCGTTAAACACCTGCTCCTCACTGCGCACATTCAGCTCGTCACTGGAGATGATGTCGATCAGCTGGTTGGCAGGAAGCAGCATGAACTCCTCGCTCTCCATGACCTGCCGTCAGACGCAGAGCTTCCATTAGTACGGAGTTCTGAAACCGTTCCAGTCTACAGTTTCATGCTCCATAAAAGTGTTTTAGGATTTGAAATGTCATCCTTCTCGCTGTCATAATGTCAGGCACACAGTGCGGTAAAGGCAGATAATGCGTCTGAACATAATGGTAGCCGCGTCTTGAGAGTTTCAAGCACCGCAGTACCAACCGGGCAATGTTATTAAATTACCAGGACACACACGAGCAACACAATGCAGCAGAACAACTCTTCTCTGTCAAGTTTCTTTTCCTGTTGACCAATAAAAAAGTTTAATTTCTACTGACACGTGTATTCAACTCCCACATTAAATCAATTCAACAATGAAACTGACCTCACAGGTCGTTGTTTTTAATCATTATGTAAGCAGAAAACTCACAATGACCATTTAACTGCAGGGTTTAAAACCAAACATACTTGCTCCTGCCGTCACCTGATTCGCTCTACGGATTATTTTTCATAGAGATGCAAGACGGTGAAAAGCGCTGAAGAAAGAAAACTGGCAGTACATTTATTTGACCCCCATCTATTATGCGGCACACATTCTAGCTTAAAATAGTGGAAATAATTGTGGTGTATTAAAAAAAGGAGAGTTGAGTCATGGTTGTTCAGTAGACCTCTTAAGTGAATTTTTGAGCTTGTCCTTCAGCTTAACGAGGACTGATGCCTTGTGGCAAGATGGACGAAATCTAAATCACGATAGAAATGTGCTGCGTCTCCAATAAATTTAATTCCCCTGATGGAGCTTAAAAAGACAGGATCATTATATATATAAAAAAAAAAAAAAACATAACTTCCTCTTCTTAAAACTAATGCATCCATGCTTTTACCTCCTGGAAATTATGCTGCGTGAACTTGTCTGCGATTCGCAGCAGTTCGCGGCAGGAGTGGGTGTCGGCGAAGGCCCTGATGCCCAGACAGTTGGATGGATCCAGCTGTCTCTTCAGGAACTCACAGCAGGCCTCCTGGATCTCAGCCAGCTGGAGAAGGCAGGCGGCAGGAAGCAGCGTCTGGACATTCCCCTCCTCCACGGTCACCTGAAAGGCCAGAGACACACACAGATGTGATGGTTTTTTTTTTTTTTTTTTTCCATCCAGCTGACACAGGTAAGGGTTTTTCTAGGAGATTCACCCTCACCTTTTTAGTTTTAAAGAGTCTCACAGGCAGCTGCTGTTTGAATGAGTATTTCTATCATTTTTAGCTTTAGCATCCAACTGTAAATATAAGTGTTTTCACCCCCTAAACAAAGACCCCTCTTCCTACCTGTGAGGTGTAGGCAAAGTCGATGAGCAGCTCCATGGCTCTCTCATCAATGTCACGGATAACCACTTCTGTCTGCCTGCTCTCTGCCAACTCCCCCGTAAACATCGCCCTGGAGAGACCAGCAAAGCACAGATCCAATATTGCTGAGACCGGTTCTGAGGACCTTCTGATTACTGGCCTGAAATTTGATTAAAGAAGCCAAAAGCAACAAGCCAGAGTGAGACCCCAGGGAGCCTTTTCATACCTAAAGTACGGGCTGCAGGCGGAGAGGATCACGCGGTGAGCGTAAATCTTCTTGGCGCCCACCACCAGCACCACGTCGCACAGCTCCCGGTGTTTCCTCAGCAGATTGATCACTTCCAGCGTCTGCCGTGGGTGCTTGTCTGAAACGTAAGGCATGCGCGCTGGCTGGGGGACCCCTTCAGGGAGCTTGTTGGGGTCCCCCAGAGTACAGCGGCTGGTGATGTCCATTCCAGTGGCGTCCTGACGTGCGCTGGTGGCCCTTGGATTCAAGAAAGGAAATGAAAGGAAACATTTAACAAAGGAAAAATATATATATTTTTTATTAGAAGTTAAGAATCCTAATTATTTTTGTTTCGTAGCCAGAGGGCAAGTTTAGTTTTTTTTTTCATCTTTGTGTAAACTGGGAGAGATTAGGAATTAAATGAAGCTTAGTTAGGACAAAAGGAGCCTGTGGGGCAAATTTTATGAGGAAAAAATATGTATAATTATAGATACTGTGGATTTTATTTCCCCCTCTTGTACCAACTACAGTTTATAATACAGTCCTTTATCTATAATTACCTGGTCACAGATGTTACTGCACCTTAAACCATGTAAACAGCATTTTTTTTATATTTGAAAGCTCATAATCATGTTTTTCAGGTGTACTACAGTTTTCTCCAAGTCAAAAGAAAACCTCGCCGTCATATAAACACCATCTTAGAAAGTCTGTTGTTTTTTTTCATTATGACAAAAAGGAACAGAAACGTTTTATTCAGTGAAGCTTTAAGTAGCAGGAAATGAAAGAGTTTCGGGTCTGAAATAAACTTTAAGCCACCAACACAGAACCAACACAGAACGGACTGAAGCAACGAGGTCAGAGAGTGTTGAGATGTCGCCAGCACTGTTTGAAAGGTGAGGAGAGTGGTGACGGCTGGCCTTGGTGGCTCAGCACTCCAGCTGGCACTGCATGGGATAAGCAGCTCATCGTGTCTAGCATGGCACAGCATTACTACGCAGAACCTTTAATGGAAAACTTTAATGGAATAAGGTTTTATTAGAGGGCAAACCAAATGGATATTTTTCACTTCTCTGCACCAAAAAAAACCTCCAGGTTGCATGCGTTTATTCTCTATGGGCATATGATACTGATCTACTGCCACTGCACTGACCTGGGCTGATTCTTAGTCAGCTGAACCAAATATAGTAGAGCCGCTGACCCGTGGATGCAGCAGTCAGTGCAAGCGTATCCACACCAGACGGTACCCCGGTGCCCACCCCCCCCATGATCTTTTTAGCACAGAGACCACACAGTCACTTTGATGCTGGGTTTCACTGAAGCTTATGTTCACAGCACCAGTTTAAGATCGTTGGCATTTCAACTAGAGGTGCAACAATCCATCAATCCCCATCGATATGTCAATTCAATTATTAACGATCCAATTACATCGATGCAAAATGAAAATATCGATCATATTGTCATTTTAAAATGCACATTTATTTTGAATAAATGTTTATGATTTAAACGCCTGCTTAGAAATAAATTGGTCAAATCATGGCAGATGATATGGCATCATATCGGTCGGAAATCGTAACAGACTTTGTGATATCGGCAAATATTGTATTGTCATCTAAACAAATCGATGTAACATATTGTGACAAAGCTGCTGATTTGCACCCCTAATTTCAACGGATCTCACTTAACTTTATTGTTTCCTTGCCGTGTCTCAGTGGTCCCGGCTGTTAAATGAAGACAATAAATAGCAATCCAGAACATAAATGGTTAGAGTTTATTATCTGACGTTCAGTGAGACAAGTTCAGTGAGGGAGGGGCACCCATGTATTACAAACTCAAGGTGTTGTTTTGACAGACAATATCTACCAAAAATAAATCGAATCTGTTATACTCATAAAGCAACATGATCACTTTCCTTTGGAGCACAATTCAAAGCAAACAGACTGCTTTATTTCTGACCTTTTGCCTTCAACACAAAAGAGAATTATAGAAACCACAAGTCCTCGTTTCTAGGCTCCACTGATGCTTGGAGCTCATTAGCTCTAACTAAACTACTAAGACTCAATCACATCCACCGTGCCTTACCATAGCATTCATCCCCCCACAATTCATTAACATTTAGTCATGTTAGACACACAAACTACAACTGATTTTATTCAGCTATTAATTGGACACAAATAGCTAATATTTGAGAAGTGGATGGAAAATAAAAGCCAGTTTAGAATATTTTGCTTTAACACAAACGTGAAAACGACGGCATGTAATTTTATTCACCCTTGGTCTCCTGGCTACTTCTCTGATCAATGCTTTGCTTTCGGGGCATCTGAAGTTTAGTTGGACGGCCACTAAACTACCTCATGGAAACATGCATTTCCGTTGTCAAACAATGGATTGACCAGGGCTATGAAAGATGTTTAACCCGGTGTTTTTAGCCTAACTTCATCCACATCCTAACAGATGTGTTCCTTCATCTTCCTGATGCTGCTTATTCACTAACATTACCTCACAACCCTCTGGGACCTTCCCAGAACAGCTCTGTAGATATAATAATGAGGTGATCACAAATTCATACCTTGCTATTCAGTTATATTTATACAAAATTACTACAACCTTTACCTTCCACTTCACAATTATATTTGTGTACTTTGTGTTGGTCCGTCACATCAAAATGCAATAAAAGCATTGAAGCTAGTAGATGTAAAGTCACAAAATGTGAAAAAGTTACAGGGCTAGAAAGAAATCCTATTTTAATTCTCTTAAAAAAAGGTACATAGCAACATTATATGCTTATATTTAAAGAGAATAAAAAAAAAAAAAGACCAAAAACCATTTGATCATGATAAAATATGGTTTTATACACCAAGCGCCCATCCTGATAGTGGTTTGATGGTTTATTTAATATAATCCAGCATCGGGCGCAATGAGCAGATAAACGGACATGGCACCTACAAGCAGTATGGCAGAACTATCAGATAAATCACTAAGAAATAATGCCGGACCGAGTCTCACCCCCCGGCAATGCTTTGCGGTAAAGTGTCAGCTCCACATGATCGAACACCAACCGTTATTAATTAAATAAACCCATCCACAGCAACTCTAAGAGCCTCATGTCAGAACATCACAGAGAAAGGAAATTCTTGTCCATAAACCTAAACAGGGACACGGCATCAAGATAAGAAGAACCAATTAATCAATTTATGATCTTTGTACTTAAGACTAGAGGCTAAGCAGAGCATTGCTATTACTATTATCACAGGATTAATAAGGACGTTTATTCACGTCAGTCAACTCTGCAGTCATTTCTGAGCATTCGCAGGTTTAGCGTCTGCTTCAGTGAACACTAACATTCATACTGTATTCCCAGCACTATTCCAGTCTTTTCCCTCTTGGAATAATATTTTCTTTTTCTTACACTGGATCTTGGACATTTGTTCATTATTTCCATTACTTCGCTGGGAGATGCTAATAGCTGTTAGCTGCTTCCTTGTTTATCCCCTCCATGCACAGTGTCGAACTTCCGTTGTTATTATAAATAAGGGCTTTACTTACTAACAAATTGTGCAAAGACAAAGCGTAAAACACCAAATTAATGACTAATACGTCTGCAGGATGTGATAATACTTCAGAAAAAGTTTGTATGCAACCAGAGTGAGCTACTGATGTATAAATGAACAAAAAAAGTCAAATAACGTGCCTATGCACCTTTAAATAACATATAGCCACAGCAATAAATATAGCAACTCCTTTAAAGCAATTGATATATTGACTGATAATAAATATATGGAGGTGTTCAACATCAGCCCCCACCCCCTTTCACCAATTAACCTCTCCAGCCTCTTAAACCCCACTCACACATGGTAACCCAACAAGCTCTTTTTTTAGTTCTGGATAAAGGGCATGGGTTTGGTGCCGTTAGGCATGGTGATGCCAATAGTTTATTTATAGGATGTGGGTGTGTGTCTGTATGACCACATTCCTGTTCATCCTTCAACCAAGTCATTACGGCAGTAAAACATTAGGAGAATATGAGATACGCCATAATGTAATGTGGTCATTGTTGAGCTAATGGCAATGGGTCTGGCAATAAATAATCAAATAATTAAAATATGTTAATACCTTTCAGGCCTAGTGTCTTAATGACTCGACCACCTTAACAACTTTGTACCTTCTGGAACTTTAGATGCGGAGTTCAGCAACGAATGTCACCAGATATATTACAGGCACAAGACAGCCTGAATGCAAATATTTATTGCGGTTCTTGGCAATATGCATATTGCAAACACTGGTATTCTGATAATGCAAAATTTGCAACATACAGTGTTGTGCAGCCCTACAAGACCTTAACCCTAAGAGCTAGAGGATGAGCGCAGGTTTAAATAATAACCACAAAGAAAGAGACAAGATCAGATCCAACCCAACCTCAGTTAGGACGCAGTGGGGAATCCTGCCTGTAAACCAATCCCAAACAGTTTTTTTTTTTTTTTTTATATAAAAATTGTTCATTTTGATTTATTCTTCTTGTAGGTGAATGGGTGTGAAGAGTAAAATTGTATTTAGTTTCGTTCCAGAGCATTTTCCTCACCTTGTTAGGCCACTGACCTTTTCCCCTATGAATCACATTTAAATCTTGATCATTAAGCTGCAGTAGTACAATTAAATGCCCCCCAGAGGGAGCTCTAGAGCGAGTCCAGAAATAAGAAAGAAACACTGATATTCCACCTACCTTCGCATTGGTTTTGTATCCATGCACAGAAGAACAATATCTGGTTCAGGTCACCCTGTGATGACAACAAACAAATCACAATCTACTTTTAATCTGGGGGTTTTCCCTCCGACATATTTAAAGCTTGATTGCGTCAACCTCGATTTTTTTCTGCACCGATTTTCTTTTGAAAATATCGCACATGATTCCACAACCTTAAAGACCAGGCTTCTGTAAGATATCAAGTATATTAAACTACAGTAAAAAAAAAAATAATAAAAATAATGATGGGTTGAGTGTGCTTAAAATGTTCTTCCATCAACACCATAGCTGCCACAGTCCAGTCAGATTTGCTCTTCGTTGTTTGAAGATCCCAAACGATCTTCTAACAATTATTAATTACAACTTTATTGCAATGACAGGTGAAGTCAACAACACTGATGTATAGGTTGTTTCATACAAAAACTGTTAAGTCGTTACTTTAACTACCTTAAAGCGGCACGAGAATGTTACTATATTGCAGACAGGCAAATGGAAGACCCAGTTTAGACTGCACTGAGTTTGTGTTGAGGTCCTCTGATTTATTCTAGGGCTGCAGCTTTTGATTATTTTAGTCATCTATTATTCTATCCATTGTGTTTTCGATTAATCTAAAAAGAGATACTCTTCAGAAACATAAACGTACATTTTAAATGCATTGTAAGTGGCAGGAACATGCAAAAAAAAAACTCAATTTAATGCAAACATGGTAATTTAATAACCAAGATATCTATCTATATATCTATCAATCCACCTCTAAATCCCTGCTTGGTAACAAACCAGACAACATAACTAGGGATGCAACTATTATTTTGCCAATTGTTTAATCTGTGTACTATTTTTTGTTAAACAGTTTTCATTTTAAATGCAAAATTGTATATTTTTTTGTACTGTCCAGGCTTTGTTTACTGCTCTGAGTGGGTTTTTCTTTCAGCAAATTGCATATTTTAGAGCCTGTAGACTACAGCTAACAATGCGATTACTAACTTAGCTGACAATTATCTCAATGATCGATCACATTATCATGATTAATCGGATGAATTGTTCCAGCCCTAATTTATTCCAATCAAATTTAAGCATTTACAGCTAAACCATTTGAAAGTATGATGTGAAGACCACTGGAAGCTTTGTGAACTTTGAAAATGTTATTATTATAATTATTATAATTATCGTCATTATTATTAAATCACAAATAAGTAATCTCTGAAGAACAAAGATTAATTTATCCCTTTCTTTATGTTCTGGTAGAAAATGGCAGGTGCTTAGGTTAACATAAATAAGGCATTATAGGTAAAGATAGCATGCAGAAAGTGATGCCTGTGGAGAGTTGAATATAAACTCCATGCACAGCATCATAACTGAAAAGATTTAATTAGTCAAGATTAAACAAATATCTCTGAATTATTTAAACTTTCATCACAGATATAAAACGTACAAACACAGCTTTTATAGCCTCTAGGGGAGGGTAATAAATGTACAAATATCATCAGGTTTTATTTCTTTACCGGGAGATCATGAAAAGTCTTGTGTTCCTACTTTCTGTAATGGGTTTTAATACGCCAAACAAAACGCGTGTAAAGTACACTCTTGCCACGAAAATATTAGTTTATTAAGCTAAAGACAAACAGGGCACACATAAAACAGATGTCTCTACACAACAACGTAGATCTAATATTGCCAATTTGTTCACCATTGTGTGCCTCCGATATATTTGGGTTCTTTTTAACATCAATGAATTATAAAAAAAAAACACTCCTAGTATCAGTCTACCAGATGTTATGTTTGCAAGGTCAAACACCTGAAGTGTCCCTAAAAGAATGTCCCTTTTTATATATAATCTGCTCCATTCATTTAGGGCTACTGGGGACTAAGCTGGATAGTTTTTAAAACAAGTGATGATCTGTGATCACAGCAGAGAAGGTCACCAAAGTAATGAATGATGGACACTGGTTAGCATTGTGCTCTATTCACAGCATTCTGTATGACAATAGATCTGAAAATTCTAGGGGGCATGTTTAAAATCAACTCTCAATCTTACCGCTATGTTTATTGTGTCCGATTACGAAATGATGAATAAATGTGTTGAATCCTGCATTTATATTGGGGAGTTTTGACAAGACATCGTATTAATTTGCTTTGTTTACCTCTCCTAGGACCACCAATGGAAATCAACCAGTGATTAAATCGCATTCAACGCATATTTTATCAGATAACACTGATTGCATCGTCCGTGGCCCCCCAACAGAAAAAAAGCAACAAAAACTTGAACTTAAGAAAAAGGCTCAATAATAAGACGTAATGGACATTTTTCACGAACCAAGACGAAGCTAGGCTAACACAAGCTAACTGTTGACTTCCTTAAAAATAGGAAAGACACAAGGCTAGCAATGACATAACCATCACTTTGTTCTGTAATAAAAAGCTTAACTGTGTCTAGAACCAATGGGGGGGAACATATCTGGCAAATGCTCCCGTTAAAAAAATATATAAATAAAAAAATAGAACAAACGAAGCAATCCTCGCTGGCTAACTTCCCCAGTCTACCTGGGAGAGGCTAAAGATCCAGAGCTAGCACCCTAAAAAGCAGTTCCCGGGTACATGTTGATACTGCTGTACAACAAAGAGACACCTTCTTAGAGCCAGGCGGATTGATTGCCATGAGAAGCAGACCTTTACGACTTATCTTCAAAGTTCTAATGTATGAGGCTGTTAAAGCGCTAGCTGTAGATCAGGACAGAAAAGCAGATGACATGAACTGTGCCCTAACGTCTGTACAAATAACGTTGGACTATTCTTATGTATCTGTGTGCAAAAACTGACAATACGCTCTAGAAGCAGTGATATGTAAGACGAGGTTTACCTTATATTTCCATCCCAGTGGCTGAGAGGGAGGCAGTCCTGGAAGCTAGTGTTTACGGTTCCTTCCCAGCCGCTGATGAACGCTGAAAGCTGTTCTTTTCCTCCTCGGTGAGCTGCGCATGCCAAATGCCGAGCCCCATTTCTTCTTCTTCTTCTTTTCCTTCGTGGAGTGTATTTGGCGGTTTGCAAAAAAAAAGGTGTACCGCCACCTTACGGTATGGAGTGTGGCACAGAAATGGCACATTTAATCATATTTTATTACTTGCTATCCTTAAATTCTGTTAATCAACTTTGTTATTTAAAAAAAAAACTTAATCAAACTTATAAGAATTTTTCTTTCTGAATCTTTTTGCAATATGTTTATTACATTAAATTGTTCTTGAATCTTTTCAAAATCTTGTATCATCTGTCTTCTTTCTTTTTCATATCACCCACATTCTAATACAACATATTATATTGTTTCCTTTTCTCCACAATGTTCACATCATCCTGTATCATGTTTATTATATAATATATTATAATCATTAAGTCTTGTGTGGTCAAACCTTAATTATGTCATTAATTTATCCTCTCCTCTGTTTCTCCTTCTTGTTCTCATTTATCCTACTTTTTTTTAATCTTATACCATCTTCCCTTTTCCCTTCATTCCAATCTATTTGCCACTTTTCCTTAATTTTTTGTTTAACTATACTTATCGCCTCTGATTTGCTTGTATTAACTCTAAACTTTATCCCCTTGTTGTTGCCCTTTTTGACACCCTATCTGCTCTTTTGTTGCCCTCAACTCTAATGTGGGCTGGTACCCATAAAAAAAAAAAAACATCATCTGAATTCTCTACAATGATGGCTGCATTTCTATTAAAATGTCTGGTCTGCTTTCTGAATGCAGTAAACGTATAAGTGCTGATCTTGAATCTGAACATACCAATGCTTTTAATGATTTTATTTCCTCTATCCACTGAACTGCTAACATTTATCCTGTGTATACGAACAATCCATTATTGATTTGTATTTTTTTTTATTATTCTGGTACAATGAATTAGAGATCTTTAAGAGATTTTTAAGGCCAATACAGATTATTCTGACATCAGTCTATGTGCTGCCAATTTTTTGTGGCCGATTCTTGAGGCGGATATTGTTAATTCTTCCTCCATTTACATGATAAAAATGAAAATGATAACACATGTTGCACAAGTATCAAAAGCTTTTAAATCCGCTAACATTAACAATCAGCTTCAGACTGCAGTTTGAAAGGTACACAGAAAAAACATACATCACGACTCTTATGGCAGCACTTCATTCACAATTTCTGAACGTGTCACAGCGATAAAAGAGCTTCTTTAGTTTAATGGGGAAAAGGAGGAGAAAACACACTGACCACCGCTGCACTGTCTGGACAGTTTATGTAAAGTTAGATTCTGTACGCATAGTGATTAGTAATCATTTTTATGTGGATACATAATTCTCCATTGGAACAAACACATGCACAGCAGCGGCAGCTCACCAGCTGGAGATCAGATGTGGGTTGTTAGATACAGAAACTGTAAACAGACAACTATACAAGGATAATTGTTAGCAGAGGGTAATGCACTCATTTTCACGTCCAGTTTTGTCTTACATCTGTAGCCTTCATCAGTTCCTGTAGCTACACTAGGATGTTCATTTACATTCCAATAATAAGTTAAAGGTTATTGATAATGTCTCGGAAGTTTGACTTTTTCCACCGATACTTATAGGCAACCAGACCTCAGATTTTCTGGTCAATGAAACCCATATTGATGCTCAGTATTACACCTACATGGACATTTAATATATTTGCATTGTACTAAAAGGTTTGTTTCCAATGGAGTTTCAATTCAGGAGATAGAGGAAATTTCATATGTGGGTGAAACAGCCAATCCCATATTTTGAAATATTAATTCTACTTAAATATTTTAAGTAGTTTTATATACTGTACTTTTATATGTTTACTTGAGTAAAATGTTTGAGTTGATACTTATACTTCTACAGAAGTATTTTTAAACCCTATCTATACTGCTACCTGAATAATAGTTGTGTATACTTTTGACACCTCTGATCAAAACATATTAAATGACGAGATATATACCAGAGAAGGTTTGCCAAGTATTTTACGAAGAAAATGGGCTTCGAAACCCAAGTTTGTTTCAAAATGTGAACATTTCCTTATATGGAAACTCTGGTCAAATCCACTTTTTATTTTTACTCTCGCTGTCCACCAGAGTGCGCTGAATCCCACAGGATTATTGCAACTTTTATTTTTCTGTCCAGAACCTGTGGCTAAATCAGAGGAAGAAGAGATTAGTGTGGCATTTATTTTTTTGTAATTACAAACATAACCTTATGTCTAAATTTACCCCTATCTCTATTGATAGGTGCAGGCTCCCTAGGAGCTTGGGTGAATTTACTTTCAACAACTACCTCAGAGCTTCAAACTCTTGAGACCTTGAACATTTTTTCTCATAGTATTGTTCTGAACTTAACTCCATCCTCTTTGCTGGTACCTCTTAACCATGTCCCTAATGACAGAAAGCAACATCACAGTCACCATTCAGGGTGACTTATTGTCATGTTCACATTATATAGATTAACACAGACTGAGGATGTTTTAAAGCCTTTATTTCAGTTAATTATATATATCCATCCATCCATGCATTTTCTGAACCGCTTAATCCCTCATGGGGTCGCTCTGTATATATATATATTTTTATTAATTATATATTTTTCCACCACCAGCTAACAAAAATTGCAAACATTTTTGAAAATTGCATCAGACCAATAAAAAAGGCAACATTTTTCTTTGAGAACGTGGTGCTTAATGAAAAACACGTTTGATACTGGCTTAAAAGTTATTGTTTTCGAAGGGTACTTTTAAATGACAGACAAGCCTTCAAGAAATTTATATTCTAATTAATTGAATATGACTGCATAGCATTTTTATTTTTGGACGAATGTTTATTTTCCTATCCTTTGACCACACCATCTTCTATCAATTGACAACTGTGTCTCTTACATGGATTGCAGCTTTTAAGCTGTACAACAGAACAATTTCTTATTGTTTGGGGGAGGGGGGGGGTTTCACCTTAAGTAAAAAACAGTGATGCTAAGTGTATAACAAAAAGATCTTATACTGATAGAAATTATGGCCATCAAAGCAATTTCTACACTATCGAGCAACCCAGATTGATGTGTAGCACTCTACATTCTGCATATTATCAATATGGGCCTCAATCAATCCGTTAACAGAAAGGAGGGATATTCAGCAGAACTAGCAGAGCTGATTGGGTGAACCAGAGGTTTGTTTTAGCCAATCATGGTATCAAATAAAAATGTAAGCAGCATGCACCATTGGAAATCTCAACAAGTTACGCTGGCCAAGGCACTTGACGTTTTTCTTTCAAATAAGACATTGTGGATTCTAACAAAACAGACACCTATTTTACAAAACCAAGATAGAGGATTAAGCCAGGATTTTCCTGATATCCTGGCTTAATTGTGCCTGGACTCTGTTTTACAAAAGCAGTAACACATAAGTTACCATGGCAATTTATTTTTTGCAACTAGCCTGCTCCCTACTAGGCTAACATCCAGGCTTATTTAATCCTGGTGCCTTCTCTGTTCAATCATTGGTCACACCAATCAGAAACAAAGAGTTTTGTCAGTGATTGTTTCCTTATCTGTGTGTTTTTTTAAATCAGGCTGCATCGAAATGCTACTGTTACACACTAGTATTCAGTCAAGTACTCTTAACTATTTTTAAAATTATGATGGTAGTCTATACCATTATTACCTTTATTATCATCCATCTGGCCATTGTTACTGCTCAACTGTGTTTTTGAAGACTGCTGCTGTTCTGAGTTTGACAGAAAGGCCTTTGATAGACTATTGCATGTGTTAAGGGAATTAGAAAAAGTGACTGATTAAAAAAGCTAAATCTCGTCAATAAAGTCTGCCGTTACACCATTTTCCACAAAATTCTGCGACTCCAGAGGACGCCGTTTTGCTGATTCCTCTAGAAAAAAAAAGTGCATAAAATAAGCGATCCCACAGCTCCAAAAGGAAAACAAAACTATACAAACCATAAGCCTCAGTGACCTAATGGAAAGAATATTAGGTTATTTGACATATTTTTTTTTATCATGGATATGTAATTTCATATCAGATATTCTACATTAACTTCTTTCAATTTGTTTTAGAGTCTGATTAATGATTTAAATTCAAACAATATTTGTATTCATCATTTATGCCTTAGAGGCAAGGTTAATACTTTCATCTCTATGTCAGAAATGCATGCAGAACTTTAAATCAGACTTCAACTGCATATCTAGTAATAGTGTTAATTCATAGAAGGTAATCTTGGATAAACAGCCCAAAATATTTTTGGTTGAGATAATATAAGCAGTGGTATGAAATGGAAACAAAATATTGATCTCCTAGTTGCAATGCAACGGTTGGTGTATATAGTTCCTGATAAAAAATAAAATAATTCACATCGCAATACTAGATGTAATCCTACGGCTCTTCCATTAGCACACTTTATTTAACAATTCTTAAATATTGATCCATGGACTGTGAGGGGAAGGTTAGTGAGGTACTGTAACAGGACAATTGGAAAGGCAGCCTCTGCTAAATAAATTGCTCGTACATTGCACATATCTCAGTTTTGTTTAGATGAAAAGAGAAAGAGACATTTTTCTAGTCATTTACAATCTGTGATGGTTTTAATTTGTTGTGACCTAGTCCAGTAACCGCTGACAAAGTTTCAAATTGAAAAAAAAAAAAAACATTTAATTTTCCCCATTGCAAATGCCAACATTGTCTTTGCATGCTTAACAAAAAGCACATACAATAGTGTACACATATTATAAAGTAATTTTCCAATCATTAACAAAGTGCCTTATCTCATTTAATAGAACAAATAAATTAAATATACATAAATTCCCAACATACATATGAACAGAAGTTTTCTCTTGAAAACATTAATATTTTAGCAACTTTTCATGTGAATTCATGCCCAAGTTAAATTAATCTATTGACTTAACCAGTTTGTTCTTTCTGCTGCCAACATCTCAAGTAATACAAGCAAGTAGGCATTCTCATCTGACAGGACAGTTAATCATTCACCCTTTACATGCCTGAAAAGACAAATTATAACTTCAATAACTGTTCCGCCTTTTAGGCTCATTTCTCAGGAGATGTGCTGAAACTCAGGCGTGGCTGATCGGGACCTGCGTCAGTGAATTTGAGATGAGCGGCTGAAGCAAAAATTGGTCTGGGGTTTGAACTGGAAAAATTAGAAAAAGGGGAAAAAATTAAACAGAAAGTCAACTCAGTTGGGATCAACTTAACGGGGCCATGACAATAACATTGATTTTTGAGGTTTTGGGGGTATAATATGATCTATTGTGCACTGATGAAGTTGTGTGAATGTGAAAACCAAATACCAAAGCCAAAAACCTGCTCAGGGGCAGTCAGTTTTGTTGCTTTGCTCAAAACCAGTCAGATCAGAAAACAGTTTGTCTTTCTACATAATTGATATTCTCCAATCAGAGCACACCATCAAGCACCCCCCCCCCCCCCCCCCCCCCCCCCCCCCCCAGCTGAAGCACCAGCTATAAGCCGCCCTAGGATGTCTGACTGCATCACTCCTAAGGAGAGAAGCGGAGGAGTGGCAGCCCCAGATCAGCCTCCCTGTATCGGCTCGAAACTAACTTCACAGCGGTTATAAAAAAGGGGAGCTGATATGTTCGACAGTGGTCTTAAATGCATGAAGGTTACACTCACTCCCGAAAGACGAGAGAAACACAAAAGTGTGGCTGAAGTTAATTTATGGGGACTTTACTGAAGACGCTTTCCTGTGGGGGAATTCAAGTTGGGGTTTTCAAACAAACGCATAAGAAATAAAAAAAATAACTTCTGCGCAAATACAGAAGGTGGAGACCAAAATGCTGTTATCACCCATAAATTTATATAATTTCTAAATATTGCCAAATGTAAGACTAACTGAAGTTAATCCCCCGTCTGTGGCATGATTTTCCTGTCGCTGCCCAGGAGAGCCAGCCCTCTGCCGTAGTCACCGCGGTGAAGGGCTGGCAGCCAGCTTCATAATGTTTCTGTGTCACGGGTATGCATACAGCGAGTTCTACGGTGTGCTAACACGATGAAGAATTGGATCCCACTATATATTCCTGTGTCACGGCAGTTCTGGCAGCGAGCTGTGGTACCGTGATGGAGCTGGCCCCCAGCTGCATCAGTGCAGCCGCAGTGAGCTCCCCGCTGTGCCGCGGACTACGTGGCTATTTATTTCAGTCCCACTGTTGAATCACGCCTCCAGGTTAAAGCAGTTGCTCAGCTTGGTCTCGCCTGTACGACATCCTGCAATGTCGGACGGGGGGGTTGGGTGGATGCTGCGTTTGACCCGTTTTCCAAATATGGCTGTAGCCACTCTGAGTGAAGTCATCTACAGAGCTGCATATCATCAACGCCACCAACCCTTTTACTGAGTAGGGAAATCTGGCCTGACAAAACACCAAGCTGATTCAATATTTTGAAACGAAACTCTGAAGAATTTATACATGTACCAATATCAACTACATGAAATGATTTATACAGTGATGTCATGGCCCATTTAAGAATTACAGAACAAACTGGTAGTTTAACTGCATTTGGTCCTTAAAAATTGTTAGATGTGGACTTCAAGAAACAACCTTGTTTATTTCAAACAAATAGATGCACTTCCTCTCGCAAAATGAAGACCTTGTCAAGACGTGGTTAAAACATATATCTGTTGGCTGATTCTAGCAGTAGGAGTTAAGTATAATGATGAGACTTTGCAGAGCTTACCATCCATATAAGTCAGAGTAGCTAGAAGGGGTTGGTCAGGAGACAGATAGGTTGTATATTGTAGATCTTCCATCAAAGATGGATTAAGCTGACCAGGACCAAGAGAATTCATCATGGATGAAGAGCCTTGAATTGGGCTGATGTGTTTCTTTTGACGGGCTCGACAGTTCTGAAACCAAACCTGAACATGGAGATCAAATTTATGACAGGTCAAGACAGGTAGTTATTTTTGGTTGGAATAATACTTTTCAGACATACATTTCTGAATCATATTTGTATTATTATAACTCAGCAAACAAAGAGATGAACACTTATAAATGCATGTTAATGCACAAACATGTGTGAGGCTGTAGGGCCTGTTAACAAGATGGTAACTGGGCCCCGTTTCAGAAAGGCCAATCTACCCTGAGTAGAAAGCAGCTACTCTGAGCAGTTCTACCTTATGCCGTCATACTCAGCGTTTTCAGATTCAGAACAGGTGATATCTAACATGACTCTCGCCAGATGGATTCCATTCCACAAAGCTCCACACATCCATCTGGAGTCACTGCCACTGGGAGGGATTTCAATACCACATAAAATGGACGAGCCAACCAGGATCGTCGGGCAGGATTTTTGTAGATTGGTATTTCAGAGAAACAACTGCTTGGATTCAGACAACAATGGCAGCTCGCAGCGAGGTACCAAGCAGTAACATTGATGCTGCTATTTCAGTGTTGTCCAATCTACAGAATATTAATTATTTAAAAGAGAACCAGAGAACGGCTTTGAAGGCTTTTGTTAGTGGAAATGATTGTTTCACCCCTCTCCCGACTGGGTTTGGCAAGAGCTTGATCTTCGCAAACGTCAGCGTCACGGGTTGGTTTCGATGCGAGTTGTTGAAGTAACAAGTCAGTAAAGATGATGAACAAGTAGTTTATCCAGTCATATGCAAGGATTTTTGATGAGGCCCCGCCTTCTGCAATGCATCCCCAATTGAGCAATCCCAGGTGGATGTGTGAAGCTCTGCAGAACTACATCCATCTGGTGAGAGTTCGATTAGGTGATATCAGGTAACTAAACTCAGCATCCAAATCAACCCAGAGTTAAGTGCGAGCATGACAGAAACCCTCATTAATGGAACGCAAATAATACAACTCACCATGGAAATAGCAGGAAATAAGAAGCATCAAAGTGCGCGTTTCCCGCAAGTGGAATTAGTAATCTCTAATGACGCCATATGGAGAATATCAAGACATAATCAACAAAATGCTGGTGAAGATTCTCAGTCATCCAGGTCATGGTCATTCCAAAAAAAAATTTGGAATAATCAACAAAAACAAACAATGCTGCTGATGCCAAAACAAACTTGAGTTAGCAGCAGAGAATTACTAAAAATAAGTCAATGCATGAGTGATATGAGAGTTATTTGACAGAAAATTAAAGCTGTATTCTCACAATGCACTCATTCAATACCCCAATGGGGGGGTGGGGAATTGGAGCACTGGTTATGCGTCTATAGGTCCAACCTGACAGGCATAGACAGGACATAACAGAAAATCAAGATGAAGAATGAAAACACAGTTTAATCAGGTAAGGTCCAGTTATAAGTTTTTCTTATGTTATTTATATTGTACAGTTGAAGTAAACGTGCCATTATTAAAGTGAAGAAATGTGGCATAGCCCTAATAGTGTTGATTAATGGAAACTAAAATATGCAGTATGAATTGATAATTTGAGTTGCAAGTCTCATTCTGTGTAGTTCATTTATTAATCTTGTAGGTCTCAGACTATGGAACACCTTTAAACGCTGAGTGCAACCATAGCATTCCTGACAGTGCGACATATTATATTGTTGCTTTTGAAAGATTTTCTGCATCACCTACGATATTAAAAAGCTGCCGTTGGCATGAAAACAAAGAGCAGCACAAAGAAATTGTTCCGAACTGAGAGCGTCCCCTCGTTATAGGAGCGATGTCCGGGCTGAGAATATTAAGATAAATCAATGACAGCGGCAGAAAAAGGTAACACTTTAAAATATATCAATCCCAAAATGATAAGACATTTAATCGTGACCCGATCAGCCTCAACCAAGATTTCTGTGGAGTATTTGCACTCCGGGATATAGGCTCCTCCCGAAAAGGACACGCCTTTTCTGACACTTTCTTGTGCAGATCTCAGCTAAAAAAGTAGGAAACACTCAGGGTTAGCCCAAACAACTCCGCTCGGTTGCAGGGTTGTTTCACGGAATAATTTGTTGTCAGAATTTGACTCAGCGTAAAGTTTGACTTTCTGAAATGGAAAAGCTAGGGTATGCAGGAATTTACCCCAGAAATTACTCTAAATATCCACTAACCCAGCTTTCTGAAATGGCATCATGAATGGTTGTTACCTTATCTTTTTTTTTTTTTTTTTTTTTTTTTTGCCTTACTCAACTAAGCTAAGCACACAAATACCTTTATTCTCAGACTGAGCATGTGTGCAAAGGGGGAAAACAGATCTTGCCATTTAATTTATATTTATAAAATCACCTGAATTACTCTGCGGCTGAGACCAGTCCTCTCTGCCAGCTTCTCCAGAGTCTGGGCATCTGGGTTATTATCTTTAGCAAACTGGGTTTGCATCACCTAAAGACATGGAGTAACAGAGAACCTTTGGTAAAGTAGGCATGATAAACACTGATCAGGACCTACTAAACATATGTTTGTTGGGTCTTTAAAATTATCTGTAGTTACATCTAAGAACAAGCAAAACAATTCTCTGTAGCAAGTGGTTTGTAATACCTAGAAAGGCCTCTTTATACATTCAGTAGTGCCAAGAAAGAAATGCTCTGACAGAAGGTATTGCACAACGGCAAAAATCTACATTTGACACAAAATTGTTGCCGACATTGTGCACTTAAAATCTGCATCTGAGCATGTTTAAATAACAGGAACACCTAATGGATGCATTGCATCAATCAATAAATTTACCCTGCCCTTGACAAAAGGGTTTTATAAACGACTACTAACAAGTCAAAGTACCTGTAACTGGTCTGCAGTGAAGCTGGTCCTGGCCCTCTTTGCTGGGCGGGCAATAACGCTCGAATCATCTTGACTGGCTGGGTCATCATCTGATTTTGGTTGCTCTTTAAAAAAGACAAAACACAATGGAAAAATTGCAGGGGGTGCAATTACTTTAGCAATCCTTATTAAAGATATTTATCTTTTAGTTGGTGTGAGCACCAACAGTTTCTCTTAACTTGACAAAGAAGCATAACACCATCTATCTGTATATGCTCACCATTCTCCTTAGCACGTTTGAGATTCTCCATCATCATGTCATAGTGAGCTCGACAGAAGACCCTGTTCTCAAGCAGTCCACATTCCTCTCCAGTAGAGAGCTGCCGCTTGCAAGAGGAGCAGGAGAAACATGCTAAGTGGAATGTGCTTCCTTTTGCACGGCGCACCCAATCTGTAGAATGGATGTTACGGCCACAACGTGCACAACGAGTGCCATACCTCCTAAAAATAAAAAAACAACAAGGGAGAGAAATGGTAAAAATATCTTGTCAGGTAAAAATTCCTTCAATTTTTCTTTTTTTTTTCAAGTTTCATACTTTCTTTACAGACTCAGTCATGGAAATTATTTTTTTTTTAAAGTAAACATTTATGAAAACTTGTGCATAGCTTTTGATAAATGCACAGACACATTTGATAAAACATGTTTTTGAATATAGAAAGAATAAAAATACAATTGTTAGACCCCATATTTGTGATTTTTCAAGACAAGGTTAAACCTTTCTTCCTCTTAATATTTAAACAATGTTGTTAATGAAAAGTATTAAAACAAGTGCTGGGAATAACATACCTGAAGTAGTCAAGTTTGCAGAAAACCTGTTTGTCTTTCACATAACAGCTGACGTGTCGCCCCAGTGATGCTTTACATACACTGCAAGCTAGACAGCGGACGTGCCAGCACAAGTCGCTCACCTGAACAGGGAGAAAATGGGTGAAGTTTCAATTCAACAGTACCCACATGCTACATCGAAAAGAAAAGAAACTACAATTTAACAATATTGTAGTTGGGGTGGTTCTTTAACACAATAATTCAATACTGATGTTTACAGTATTTTACTGATTTTCTGCTTCAGTTAGTGTTGTCATTATCAACAATGGTGACAGTGAAGTAATAATTAGGACCTTGAGAAGGTATCTATCCACAATTTCCAGGCCACAGGAGGTGCACAGGATCTTCACATCCTGGGAGGTAGCTGGAGGGACAGAGGAAAAGGAAGAAGAGGAGAGAGAGGAAGGAGAGTAGCAGTCGTCTTCAAAAATATCATCAGCCCCAGATGAACCCTGTTGGTGACAAGTAACCATTAAATGAGAGTCTTTACTCAAAAAAAGGAAACCATAGCTCTCCACTTCATGTTAACGTTTCATTTCCAATAAAAACATTTTTTCCTAGTAAACATTACATCATTGTTTTTAAGCAAAAAAAAGCACTTATGTGTTAATTGGAAATTAAATGTTAACCAGGTTGACAACTGGCCCTTTGTGAGTGTTTAATGCTCAGTTAAATGACAGAAAGTAACATATTTATGAGTTTGCGCTGATAAACCAGGTGGTTATAAAATGTGAGTCTCAAAGAAAAAAAAAACTGAAGTTTCAAGGTTTTGCTTTGTTATTCGTTTGTCGGTTGCTTTGATTTTTTTTTTCAATGCATCATAGCTTTTTTTTCCCCCCTTCTTTCCTCTTTGTACTTCAGAAGAAAATATAAACATTTATTAAAACCTTTATCCATCTGATCATGTAGGCTTTAAATGTCCATTAAATAAGTCATTCAGATTTGTAAAATTGTACAATACATGCCATTATCCTGTTTAGAAATGTGTGCAGATATAGGTACTTCCAATTGATTAAGATACAAGTTGCAAAATATGTGATGTTGTGTTGCGGGTTTAATTCAATATACCAGAAAATTGTTAGAACCCCAGTAATGCATTAATGGAAAGTGCTAAATCATTATACTTTTTAAATTGTTGGATTTTAATTAAGTTAGTAAACATCAAACGTTTGTTGGAACTAATTTATCTGGTTGTCTTCTAGCTATTAGATTTTTATAATTTCACCTCAGAAATATCTTTGTACTATACCCAAATAAAATGAACTACAAATCACTAAGTAATTTTCATTTTAAATAAAATATGATGCCCCAGAGCTGACCAAGCAATACTCTAATGCAAAAACACAGGAGAATCTTAGCTATAAATCACTTCAAAACATGATTAATGTTATTTCAAAAAAAGGAGAGGGTGGGGGGAAATCAATAAAAATCCATACTGACTTCTCAAAAAAGTTTTTGAATGTCAATGTGTGCAGGTTTTTCTTAATTGGATGCAAATAATTTGACCTTTTTAAAATTTATTAAGATTATTTTTTTTTTTACATTAATGCAATTTTTTATTTGTGACATTTGTGAAGTGATTCAACATGACATTTTATTTCAGAGATTCTCATGTAAGCCTACATTGTCTTCAGATACAGAATCATGACTTGACATATAGCTGTTTAAATCATTAGCCTGTAGCTACCATTTTAAAATGATTGTGATTTGATGTACAATATTCCCCATATTTAAGTTACATATAATTATGCAAGCCTCCGTGAGGGAGTAACACTGACCTAAATGTTGCTATGAGTAGACCATCTCTGTGGACAAACGTGCATCTTAGTTGATTTTTGAAAATATTTTAACAGTTTTTTAGTCTAGAGAAAAACGTAATTGAAACAGACCGAAAAAAGTTAATAACCAGAGCTACTTTCAGCCTGTTTACCAAGCACATTATTTGTGGCTATATATACATACATACACACACAAACAAAAACGTCCTGAATGTTTGTAACTTTGTATTACATTTCAGAAGCGCTCCCTTGCGCGAGCAACCTTATTTTGCTCACTTTCAGTCTCTCTCTCCAAATATGTGGAGAAAAAGTTGTTAATTTGATATTGGAAACACCTACTGTGTCGTAAAAAGCGGACTCTTGATGCAGCTGAGAGAAAATTGCTTCCGCTGTCAGCGTCTTTCCCTCCGACATGGTGACTGCCACAAGCCCCCGCAGCGACGCACCAACCCTGAACGAGCATAAGCCGGCGTCCTCCTAATATTTCCTTCACGAGCCCGGTCTCCTACATTAATAACGACCAACGCAGGAAAACGAAAAAAAGTTTTGAAAACGCTTTATCACTGTCGTTTATGAATAATAAATGAATGGCGTTATGATACTTGAGACACTGGCCCAATAAACAGTGCCGGCTTATTTACTTTACTAGGGTCGATTTGAAAAAGTTTACCAAATCGGTTTGAAGTGGCGTACAATGAACCTGCAGCTTCACGCGCAGCTGATTCTCATCGTCACCTGATTGTACTCTACCACGCACGTGCATGTGATGAACGAGCCATTAACCAGGAGTGTTTATCACCTGGCGAAATGTCGCCTTTAAAGACTTACTCTCATCTCTGATTTCAGTTCACATGCTGGTTTTCTTTCCTCACATATCTGTTTTTTTTTATCTTTGCCGTTTTTCTTTTTTGGCAACCCTTTACATGAAAACAAGGTCACGCGCCTGTCACCTACATTTAAAAACACCCATTAACTTATTTCTACGGCATTCGATACCTTGTCCTTTTTTACTGAAAGAAGACAATGGCAAAAACGTCCAATGAACTGCGACTTTGTACACTCGTTTGCATTTTGTAAGGCCCGACATGTTCTTATCATATAAATATATTTTAGCAATTAATTTTCTGCTGGAAAATGTTTTGCTCCTACTTTATATTGCGTCATTAGCTTTTATATGAGCAGAGTTATGAACCACCCATTAACGGTATGTCCAATATTAATGATAATAATAAACACATATTTACTTTTCTTGTATAATAGCTATGAATTAAGACATATGTAGTTAATACAAATTTGTGAATTAAAGTCGTTGTATGACCATGGACCGGAAACACATTAGAAAAAAGCTCACTTTATGATTTTTTTCATACACTTACCACGCTGGTAGAGATGGAGTTAAACATTTGCGTCCAAGATGGAGGCCAATCTTCTCCCTTAGTTTGTGCCTGACCTTGGCAGCGGAATACCTGTCCAGGGTGCTGTTTGTGGAGGTTAGTCCGCCAGGCACCCGCTTCTTGGAGTGGCTTCAACTCACTGATTGCCGTAAGAGCTAAACTATGTTTTGTCTAGTGCACCTCCCACTGCGGGGCCCGCCCTGAAGCATCAGTTTCACATTTACAGTCTTCTCGTCATATAAGCCACATAGAAATCAAGACTTTCTATTTAGAACTTTTTTATTACGCAAATGTTACGTTGCATTACAGAGTATAGCTCCAAGAAAAAGTCCTGTAACAACAATGCAAAGCTGGCAAGATTGGATGGGGCCCAAGCAGCGACGGCACCAGAGCGCATTATGTGTGTGTGTGTGTGGGGGGGGGGGGGGGGGGGGATCCCAAAGAAAATGTAAACTGCATGCTACTGACTACTGTTTTTAATGATTTAACAAATATGAAAGAAGCTCAAATAAACCACAAAAGACCTCTTTATTAAAGTGGAAAATATGACAGATAATCCTGGACCTTCCTTGGGCCCTCATCTTGTTATCAGTATTAATATTTCACTTACTACTACTGCATAAATAAAATGGTATCTTTGTTTTATTTTTTTCTAAAAACTGTATCTTTGTTTTATTTGTTTATCTCAATTTACACATATTGTTCAGAAAAAATAAAGGAATCAATTATGCTGCGATAGCTGCATTTGTGATCGATTACTGTGGCTTCTTTCTTTCTATTACTGCGCCTTTAAACAACCCAGAGCAGTGTGTTTTGAATCAGGACAGAAATGTGGTAGAGTAGAGGAAGGCTTACTTTTGAACTTACTGTGTAGATGTGTTAAATGTTCACCCTATATTGCACACAACCTTCTGTCAACAGAGAATTACTGGCTGCAGGAATGAAAAGTAATTTGGTGATCTAAATTACCTTTTAATGTTTGTAGCTACTCCAGGAATAAATGCTCTGGTTTTCACCAAACCAAGCACGATATCTATTTCACATTTTGGTGCAAAGCTAGAAGCTCCAGGGTTGCTATTATTTTCTATTTTAGCCAGAGCTTTTAGGTCTACCTGTATATCAGGTGAAAGTTACTCTACCCTGTTCCTCAGAGGACCCTAAAGCTTTTTTGAGTTGGGTGAATATATGACTCAATCGTTTTTATCGTAATTTTGTAACCATAATGACATTTTTAATATTTTTTACAAGTGATCCGTAACTTACAATCAGCCCATTCTGGACCAGCATTCGGGTTTTACTGCTAACTTCAGACTGAGTTACGCCACCTCTTCCACATGCTCTTGGCTCCGCAGTTGCTCTGAATTGAGATGTGTCCTTTTACTGCGGCCCTGTTTTAGTAACAAACAGCCGTGGACCGCCAGTCCGTCCATGCCTGCGCGGCTAATTGCGCGGCTGTGGTGTCGCGTGTGCGCAAAGAACCATTTTTTTTTTTTTTTTACTCATTGTCAGGTTGTGGTGGAGCGGGGCACTGTGACAGACTGGTGACCTGTCCAGGGTGTACCCCAACTCTCGCCCATTCGCAGCTGGAGATAGGCACCAGCACCCCTCGCAACCCCACAAGTGACAGACGTTTTAGGAAATGGATGGATGGATGGATGGATGGATGGATGGATGGATGGATGGATGGATGGATGGATGGATGGATGGATGGATGGATGGATGGATGGATGGATGGATGGATGGATGGATGGATGGATCGGGTAGGTATAATAGAGCGGTCGATTTGGTTCACTCTTCCCAGTGGCTTGTATGTAGTGTCTGGCCAGCGGCCCGAGTGACGCAAAGCTTTTAATCCGACCGATCAAATTACACGGTAAAGGAGCAGCAGGTTCGCGTGAATGCTTTTTTTTCTGCTAAAGGTGTGGCGCAGATCCGGGGCCAGTTTGATAGACATGAGAGCTCACAGAGCAGGCATGATGGCCTCGATTTGATCTGACTTTGGATCAGATAAACAACCCACCGGAAAAATATGACTCTATAGTCATATGGGCTCGGGATGGGGGTTATAAAGGGGGGGGGGGGGGGCATAGTCGTTTTCAGGGGCTCCTGAAGGGGTGCCCACCATGCACCCCCACTTCCGCTGCCATTGGGCCCAAAGCAGAATTTAATTTGGGATCCATTTCCAACTTCGCATGTGCGCCCTGTTGGCTGGACTTTGCCAAGGGCTTCAAGTTTTTAGGTCCTCAAAATGTATTTATTTATTTATGACTGTGGTGTTTTGTTGGATTTTCATACATAATAATGATGTCTTAGGCTCCAACCTAACCTTCAAGCAGATGCACCAGTGTTTATCTTTGAGTAGTTTTTGTCTTTGGTTTGTTTCAGTGGCATCATGTGGTATTAAAACGCTACGTAGTTACTATAATGTTTGGGTATAGATTGAGACATTTCTTCAAATGAAGCTCTGTTTATGAGGGGCTTTTAGGAAAGACCCAGTGCCAGATGTAAAGATCGTTTTGGAATACCTCTTTTATGTGGATAATACATATACCCTGAAGTTCATGTGTACCTAACTTGCATTTACATCCAGCTGCAGCACAACTAATGTTGTTTAGTTGGCTGTCAACACCTGAAATTTTATATTCACTAAGCCAACATTAAAACTTATCACAGAAAAAAATGCCACGACAACCTTTAATTATATTTCTGGTTGTGATTTAGTCTAAAAGGGATGTTGTATTTCTTTGTTTGCAAAGCATTTAAGAACTCTGCTTTACCACTGACAGAGACTGATGCAGAAATTCAAAGTTAATTGTACACTACTGTAATAAACATGTGTACTTCATCATGGTTCCAAAAGGGCCCTTTGGTGCCTGTAATTCAGCTTGGAAACAGAACAAGTCCAGAAACAATTTGAATGTCTGTAGTTGTTACATAGTTTCCCTTATTTAAAGAATTACTCCCTCCACTCTGAAAAAATTTGATCATTTTTAAAAGAGCCTTTCCTGTGAGAGGCATTTAACTTCATGTGCTCAGTTAGATTGTTTTATCAGTGTGTTTCATCTTTTCCTCTGCTGCCATCAGGGACCTTGTGAAAGGTCCCATTTTGGCATCTCAATTCTATTTATTTAGACATCCACACCATCTGACTCCCCTCAGAAATTAACCTAAGCATTCAAACCTGGCTATTTTGTTATACAAAGAGCTATTAAACATATTCTTTAAACTACACATTTAAGAATTAATGCCCATAATAGTTTTCAAACTAATTAGGTTAAAGCATTGATCAAAGAATTTCTTTTTACATAAACAGGAAGTTGTTCCAATGTTAATAACATTTTATTTTAGAGATCACTAGTGCTGCATTTCTCAGCCATGGCACATTGCATAATTTTTAAGATCTTTTGAACTCCTGTTTCAACTATATAAAGCTTTACGCATGGCAGAATTTTCCTCTTTCTTTCATGATTTCTATATCAGAATTAAAGTTAAGATGATTGCCAACCAAAGAAAGTGGTCAGAAAGGGCTGAATAAAACGTTCTTTAAGATCACTTTGTGAATGTCAAGGAGAGAAGCAAGGTCGAGAATCCCATTGGGTTTTATCTGTGCTTTTATGAAACCCAATACCACAGGCCCCTCTAAAACTGGCCCTTTAAGATCAAACTTAGGAGCTTGGCTGTGGGGCACAGGGTGTGTTTGACCTAAACCAGACAAGCAACACCCTTTAATACTAAACTGAACACATTGGCACCACAACATTTTAGAATTAAATCATGTATCAAATTTAGATCCCGTAAATTCCTAACAATAGAATAAATTTTTTTCACATGCAATTTATAAAAATCTAACATTGTGCAAAAAAGTGTTTTTTTAGTGCTGACTGGGAGTGGAAGAGTTGAACATTCCAGGCTGGTCCAAAGCTCCAAGTGTAAAACTTACACTCTTTCTGGCCGAGTGGTTATTGTATTTACAATAACATTATGCACTGAAGGAAATCCAGCACTGCTTTAGATTTAGCAAAAAAAGAAAGCCCAATCATAACAAATAAGATGACCAAAACTTTAACCTTCTCACCTTTTGTGATATTACAACCACAATCTTAAATTTATTTTAGTGGGATTTTTTCTTTTTTTTGTATTCCAACATAAAATAGGGCATAATGGTGTAGCAAAAGTACCTTTGGGTTTTCTCTTTTTTGAAAACCACAGATCAAAATCTGAAAAGTGTGGTGTGTATTTTTTTATTCAGCCCCATTGAGTTAATAGTTTGGAGAAACGTCGTTCTATGCAGTTACAGAAAGAGATCTGTCTTTCTTTTGTTCGGGCATTTCTCCATCATAAAATTATTTAAATTAAAACCAGTCCATTGCATTGAGGAATGAATGTTCAGAGTCACTGTACTGTTCGAAGGTAAACCTTTGTCCCAATTTTGGCACTTTTTTTTCAGTCTCAATGAGGATTGCCTGTTATTTACCACAACATATCTTCCCATCAATTTTGACCAGCTTCCATCTTCCTGCTGACAGAATGATATTGCCACCACCATGTTTCACCATGTGAATGGTGCCTGTCACTAACCGATCTGTACCAGCAGCACGAGCCGTTACATCAGCTCATTTGCCCACGCGCGAACAGAATAACTTCCGGGTCGCCAAAAAATTACGTAATTACGGTACTGAAAATACTTATTTCTCTACTTAAATCATTAAACAATGCTAAACTATATAATATAGAAAATATTCAAGACTTTTCTGGAACAAATGTATGCGTTTTAAATTTTCTCCATTGTATTGCTTGACGTCATCATCGGATATGCTCAGAAGTCCAGCAATATATTATTGCGTAACGTTTATCTGTGTTGTCTGAATGCACTCTATTTGTTTTATTATTTGTTAAAACAGGACTGGAAAAAAATATTTTCATCCTTAATAATAAGGTGAATTTTGTTATACAAATAATCTTGTACTAAAAATTTGTTTTATTGGAAAGTTAAAATTATCAATTGAGATTTTAGCGCCCTCTGGTGTACACATCATAAACAAGAGAAGACCTCGTCATTATAGTAGCCGCATTGTTTATTTTTTACAAAAACCGAACAGGAAATAGAAAAAAGAACACATAACAAAACCAAGTCATACATTGCCAAAAAATGGCATCGGCGCAACACTAGTTAAAAGTAATGATGTCCAAACATTGCGCTCATGTCAACTGCTCCATTGTTGGTTGCCAAAATAAACATGCAAATGTTTTCAGTTCACCTGCATCTTTGGACCAAACTACCAGGGAGCAGTGGATTAAGTCAATCTTTGATAACAATGTTCCGGTGACTTTCCCTGCAACTCCTCATGTATGCGCTTCACATTTTGCACCCGAGTGTTTCGTTAACTTGGAACAATACCAGGCAAAGATGGCATCAAGCTTGCATTTGGAGAAAGGGGCGATTCCAACAACCAGGGACTCATCTGCAGTGCAGCCGGTAAGTGTTGTTCCTTGTGTAACATTTGACCTACTGTGTAACCGGGAAACGTGGGTAAATGAAACATGGCAAACTGCTAATGTTGCTAATGTGACATCCCCATGTAAGATACACATTTCTAGCATTGTAGTTTAAAATCTCCTAATTTCATTGCTTTGCTATGTGGATGTTCGTAAACTGCTCAACATGTTTGAATGTGCCTGAGCAAAGGATACCAGGTTATGACTGCTTTAACATGCAGTCGCTCATTTGGCCTCTAAAATAGGCTACCATAAACACAAGTTATGGAGACCAGCTCACACTGCTATGCTCAAATATCACTCTGACCCTCTGCGTACACACATACTCTGAGAGGGAGACAAGAGGAACAAACTAGCTGTCTCTGCTGGGAGGACAGAGTAGTTGTTGGACTTAACTTATCTGTCTAACACAAAGCCTGCAGCCTCCACATCCATTTTGAATCCCTGCTCCCTCATGAATTGTCTCCACTCCAACTGGTAATAATAGCTGCAAAGATGTAGACTCTTGTTTTCTCCCGGTTATTACTTCTTTTTTTTTCTTGGTTACTTTCTCTTTCCTCCCGCTGGGCAAAGAGTATGAATGGTCCTCCATTTCAACAGGAAACGACAAATAGAATGATCTACGGTCATCTTTGCTTGTTTTATACTCCTTCTCCATGACAGCACGTCTTCATATAGAAGACTTATAGGGAAAATGAGTATGCATGACAAGTTTGGCCCTTTTCAGCTACTGTAATCAAATATGGCAACGCAACATGGCGCCTTCTTGTGGTTGCATCACCACCTATATATAATCTACTAATTCTAAATTTTGAGAATGCTTTCATTTTTGTTGTGATGTTATTAGACTTTGCTAGAATGTGTAAAAAAAAAAGAAGCAGTACTTGATTTTTATTCAATCAAAGTCAAATTAGTTACACACTGGCCCTTTAAAATTTTATTTCTGAGGGGGAGAAAAATGTAATCACGTACCCTTTTCTTGTCACGGCACAATTATAAATGACTTTGTTGCTCTTTCACATAAAAATCCCATTAAAATACATTCCCTTTGTGGTAGTAACGTCACTACATGGAGATTCCAAAAGATATGAATATTTTTGCAAAGCACAGCATTTTTCTTTACATTAAACTTCAGCCTAATAAAGCTAATTAATCTAAAAATGATTGTGACAAAACAAAGTCACTCAACTTTGTGGAGCAGTGGTTTACCATAATTTCATTGTGATGGGAAAAAAAACAAACAAATAACAAATCTTTACACATACATTAGGATCCCAAAATCTCTGCTGTTGTTAAGCCTGTAGCAAACCTTTCAACCACACTGTTTTCTAATTGTAGACAAGGATGTGTGATTGGAGACTGGCGACCTGTCCAGGGTGTACCCCGCCTCTCACCCAGTGGGCGCTGGAGATAGGCTCCAGCAACCCCCGCGACCCCATGAGGGATTAAGCGGGTCAGAAAATGGATGGATGGATGGATGGATGGATAGATGGATGGATGGATGGATGTGTGATTGAAGGCAAGACAATGAAAGATAACCAAACTCTATTTCCCGATATGAACGTGACATTCAAAAATGTTCTTTTTCTAAAAAAAATAAATAAAAAAATCTTATTTTTGCCACAGTTATCTTTCTGGATTTTATATTTATAAGCATTGTTACAAACAGCAATTCACCTACATCTTGGAGGACATGCAATTACTAAAGTCTCGAGTCAGCCTAATACACAGATCGGATTATTTGATTTACAAGGGAAAGTTACATGAGATTTAGGGTATTAGGTGAAGATCTTTATTTATTTATAAAGGATTCTGCTTTAAGACAGCTACATTATGGACTTCTACCCTCTTCTTCTCTAGAGAAGAGGGAGTATTAAATTAATCAATGTTATCCAGAGTGAGGTGTTTCTATAAATTCTCTCTTCCAAAGCAAGGCAGGGTGAGTTAATCTTTTTAGCTCCAGTCAGTCTAATTTAAAGTGCTGGTCCTGGGAACAAAGAGTGAGCTAGTCTCTGATTACTGGATGGCTCTACATAGTTTATACCTTATCAGAAATTTTGAGATGCGTTTGCGCCCAAGGCTACCCGTTGCCGTATGGACCTATATTGTTGCAAACAGGAAGCCAGTGCTGTGATATAAGGAACTATGCAATGAGATCTGATTTCTTGGTGTTGGTCAGAACTTTTGCAGCCGGATTTTGAATAAGCTATAGATGCCTTACAAAGACTAGTCGAGACAGCATTACAGTAATCTAACCTATTACAAATGCAAGCCTGCAGGGGCACTTGTGGCGCAGCAATTAGTGCGACCCGTATATGGAGGCCTTAGTCCTCAATGCGGTCGACCTGGGTTCGAATCCGACCCGTGGTCCTTTGCCGCATTGTCTCTCCCCCCTTCCTGTCAGCCTACTTTCAGAAAAATCGAGCC
Organism: Fundulus heteroclitus; assembly: GCF_011125445.2. Classification (NCBI taxonomy): domain Eukaryota; kingdom Metazoa; phylum Chordata; class Actinopteri; order Cyprinodontiformes; family Fundulidae; genus Fundulus; species Fundulus heteroclitus. Next base: position 396,503 of record NW_023396568.1, read on the forward strand.
ATTAGAGCCGCAAAAAAAATCCTGCCCAAAAAAAAATAATAAAAAAAAATGCAAGCCTGCATCAGTATTTCTGTGTCCTGTGCTGATGTAAAACGTTTTAATCTGGCAATCTTTTTAAGGTGATAGTACTGAGAGACTTTATTTGGTTGTTAAAATTCGTTTCTGAGCTCATGATGAGACCCAGACATTTACATGTGCTGTGATCTTAGCACCATGGTGATTAGTTGAGGTGAAATTTCTAACCTCACATTTTCAGAACCAAAATCAATGACTTCAGTTTCTTCTCCATTAAGATGGACAAAATTCTGACCCATCCACTTGCAGGAATTTTGGACTCTCTTACTTAGTGACTTAAGTGGACTATGATCAAGTGGTGACCAAAGAACACACAAAAAAAACGTTTAATATTTTTCCTAACAAGTTTACGATATTCCTTTTTTCAAATTAATGAGATTTTTAGTATTATGAGAAATATCAGTTTTGCTGTTTTGACTAGAATTTTGAAGATCTGCATAAAACCCAGAAATAACTATTGCTGATTAATAATGGATATAAGAATAATATATTCATGAGAGAAGAGAGTCAGATAAACCAGTCACTATCAACTATAGTTGCTATATGTATTGAATAATTTCCTTGCTTGATGGCTAATGTAATAGTTTTCAGGTTTGCCTTGAACATGTTTGTCTCAGTAAGCCCCAAATATAAGTATCTGGCAGAACCAATGTTGTAGTGACAGAGTAAAAACTGATAGCTAGTTTATCTGTTCTCAAAGAATTTGGTATAAACTTAAAAATAAATACATGTTTAAAATTTCAATGCTTTCATTTGTCTGCAGAGCAAACAGATAATTGATCGTCACTGGCCTAGGGTGAATGCAATTCACACATACATGAAAGATGTTGAATTCAGTGATTAAAACTACAGTCTTCATGAAAGGGCAATGGTGGTAATCATCCCTGCATCTCCTGTAACATGCAGTGAACTGCTAATCTCTGATCAGACAGAGAAAGTGCAGAGGTGATGGTTGTGTTCACCAATCCAGTTGTTCTATTTAATCCAACGTATTTTAAATATGGACTTGCTCGTTCATCTATGTTTTTTGGATGGCTACAAGAGTTAAATAGAGTCCTTTCCCACCAATCACAATAGGAGGATGTTGACACTAACTACCATTCGACAAAGACTTTATCTCATGCACGCGCATTTAATTGCATGTAACATCTACTTCCTTTCATCTTCAATACATCTCAAACAATTTTAATATTGTGAAAAAGTTCAATACTTTGGGTCCCTCATTTCAGAAAGTAAAACTCATATCTGGCTTTATCACGCACAGGTAGAATATTTTCAAGCCTTTATTTCATGTAATTTTGATGATCATGAAAACCCAAAATTCACTTTCTCGGATGATTAGAATATTGCGAAAATAATTATATTTATATATATATATATATATATACTGTGTATATATATATATATATATATATACTGTGTGTATATATATACTGTGTATATATATATATATACTGTGTGTATATATATACTGTGTGTGTATATATATATATATATATATATATTTATTTTTTATTTATTTTTTTTTTACCAATTATTATAGGTTTGGGATGGTCGTACTACGTTTGCTCGGGTCAGCCGTTATAGCAGTGTGTGACAAGGAGATAGACAAGAGGGCAGGCTGCAGTTTAGCCAGGGGTGTGATTACTTTGTCTCTGCTGTGGTTCTCAATAAAGTGCTGGAACTTGATGGACTCACCGTTTCAAATAAGTTACTGGGGAATCAGTTCTCTTTATTACTGACAAAACACACCCGTGATGATTACCATGATATCTGCAGGTGTTGGTCCACTATGTTTTCAGTCCACAGTGAATTCAGCCGCCGAGCAGGAAGTTTCAGAGCACTTTCTGCTTTCTTCTGCTGTCAAACTTTATAGAATTGCTGATTTTATTTTCCAGCAGGATTAGCACCTACCTAAAGTGCTAAAAGAACCAAAAGCTGGTTCAGTGACCATGAAATTACTGTGCTTGACTGGCCAGCAACCTGAGCTTTAATACATCCCATAGAGATTTTATGGAGCATTGACAATTGTTTTTTTTCTTATGCAATATTGACATTTTTTGAGACACTCAATTTTGGGGTTTCATTATCTGTATGTCATGATCATAAAATTGACTAGAAATTGAAATATTGTGTGTAATGAATCTATATACAATATATGAGTTTCTCTTTCTGAATCGCAAAAAATATTGAACTTCTTAACATTCGATTTTTTGAGATGTATGTGTGTATGATAACCAAAACCAAAAGGCTTGTGCCATTTTCTGTGCTCTTTACTGCTTATCATCATGATGTCAAGGTTCGTGACCAGTGGCAGTGTTTGTTTCTGGGCTTGGTTTCCCTCTTCGGTCAAAAACATCCCAGCATCCTACAAACACACTTTTGTTTTTGCTTTAACGCAGCAGATGCTTTTAGTTTGGTCATGACATGCAGCGGCTTATCTCCCTACTTGGAAGTGTGACAGTACGGGTGTGTCGGCATCTGTGTGTGTGTGTGTTTGTATTTGTGAGGAAGTACATCTGAGATCGCTAAGCTTGATGTCAGGGTAAGTCGCCGGTGAAAGATGGCACTTGAGTGTGTGTGCTTTCTCCACTGTGTGTGTTTGACCGCTGCAACTGCTACTTTGGTGACCTGACCTCTGACAGAAATTGTGTATAGGCAGTGATGAGTATGAAAGGTACAACATATCTTGAAAATGGTGGTCCTTTCACACTATACACAATGAAATTATAGAAAATATTCTTCAATACCAGAACTCCAGCAATATTACTGTTACCTTCAAAAAACATCTAAGTGTAACTTCTCCTACAAATTGTTTATGGCAAGTTAAACTCCTGATGTCTTGTTCCTTTCATGCTCACAATCTCCTTTTTCATCTCAGTCGCAGAAACCCTTCACCACGACAACTACAGTAAACAGCGAGGATTTTTGGGCCTTGTGCTGCCATAAAGAACTTCAGCTGCAGCAGGGCCTGTTTGGATGAGAACCGGTGCCACATCTGGACCACATTAGCTTCAGTGGCCCGTGACTTCTATTCTGCCCAGAGACACGGGCAAAACTGCATGGAGAAGGCTTCCAAAAAACTTCTCAGAAGAACAGTTTTGTTTATTGAAATTTTGTTCAATGTTTTTATTTATCAAAATTTTGTTTATTAGAAAAGGTGTTGAATGTTTCAGTTGTCACAGCATTGCGTATAACTAGAAGTTTGCAGAAGAGTAACAATTATATAACGGCTTAATTTAGCTCATAACACTGGCGATGTGAAACTAGTTGATCCTGAAGAGCAGCAACTCTGACTTTGGTTCTGTGTCTGATCTCTATAGGGTATTCCTGGCACGCCGTAGAAGAAGCTCGATTTAACTGCTGGTCTCTGGAATCTTGTTCTGGTAAATTGGGGACATGCCTAGTGAAAGCAGTAGAGCACACCATATTGACAACAGCAAAACAAGGTTGCTCCGATTCAATTAAAAAACCATAGGTTTTCAATTATCTTCTTCTAAAAGCCACAATAATATTTTTTAAACAGGTGTTTCAGTTAAATTGTTGACTGATCCATCTATCAGTCATCTGTCACTTGAGCCAAGAGGCCAACAGAAACCAAGTCCATAATGATATCTCCCTTCGCTTCCCTACTGACCAACCAAACACAGGTCATGTTGACTAAGAAATGCCCAATGAGAGTATTACACAGTGAAGAAGCATATGATTTATTTTCTAATGATTTTTTTATGCTTTCATTTTTGTTTTGTTTCTTCTTTAAATTTTCTGACTTCTTCGTAATTATTTTCAAGTGACTCAGAGCAGATGTGGGGACCGGAGAGAGGGAAAATGCAATAGAAAGACACATCTGTTTCTTTCTGTTCTCCAAAGGTGTCTGTGCCCCAAAGTTTTTTTCCACAAACTGATATTGTAGCGCCGAGCATCAGCATGTGGGGGTCGTGATTTCTGTAGCGGTATGATGATTCAATTCTTTAATAGGAAATTATTACATTTTGTGATTGGGGGATTTAAGATGAGTATAGTCTCTGTTCAACCCTCGCAAAACACTCTGTACCTTCACTTTGACACCATAGTGAGTGTTTAGTAGAAAACAACTTGCTTTTACACATCTTTCTGCTGGGTTTGCATGCATTTGTGTTGACTAGCAGTTTTTTTTTTCATACCTGATTTGATGTGATTTTTTTTCAATGCAAACCTTCACCTCAGAGATGGCAGTACCTGTACATGACAGGCACACGGGGAAGTCTTTTTTTTGTCACTAATGTGTTGTAATACTAGGAAAACATTCTTTTTGATATTAAAACTCCAAGCAATAGTAGGCTGTTCTGTCCTCCTTGTTTTGAGGTTTTGCTCTGACCATGAGAATGTAACTTTAGCTTCAAAGCTTGGTCTGTCAGCTAACTGGCTAACAGAGTTAAACAATCTCCAATCTCATTTGAAAGCTTGCTTTTGGTGTTGACACAACACTTTCATCTCATTTCTGGATTTCCAACTGGCAAATACATGTATGTTACAGTAAAAAGTTTGTGCTAGATTCCCTCACAGGCTTCGCTGAAGGATCCACAACAGATGCACAATTAATGTAAAAAGAAAGTAGACCAACTTAAAGTATAACGGGTCTAAAATAATTCTAATTTAAACAATACATCAAAGATTTTTCACCACTTTAATACTTCTTTAAGAAAAAAAGTCAACGTGGAAAGGTTTTGTTGAGGCCAAGTGTACCCCCAAAGCTCTAAAAGTCTGTACAAAAGACAAAAGGGGTGTTGAACTCATTTACACCCAGTGCATTAAAAATAAAGTAACCATCAGAAAACTACTAAAAATTTAATCACAACAACAGTGTGTGACACATTTATTCTGTTTTTATACAGAACTGCTCCTGAACAAACTATACTTGCCTGACACCTAGTGATCTGTTGTTCCTCGGTGCCCTTCAATCAGTATGTCCAAAGCAATGTGTATTGACAGCTAGAAATGATGTGTCAAAAATGCACTGTACAGGTTATCTCTGAGTATTTTTGTTTGAAATCCCCTGGCCAGCTTGCTGCCAGTTTGTCTGTATTTACTGACTTGATCCCTTATGCCAAGCTAGTCTTTCTCAGGTTGATGTTAGTCGCCTCGCCGGCTTGTTGTTGTCACAAAAAAGATGGCAAAAAGGTGTCTTTGATCCTGACTTGAAGGGGTTTTTTTTTTTTAAGAGGCTAAAGGGATTCCCTACAAAGCAAACAGTCAGAACCCCAAGACCAGGAAACCAGCAGAGGTCAGGCAGGCACCCACCACAGGGACACCACACATCCACTCAGAGGACAGCAAGAGAGAGCCTGGGACAGAGGCCCCCCAGCCATGGGACAGGGGACCTTTAGGAACCAGGGGTGAAACCTTGGCTGTCACCTCTGGTTACGAGGCTCTGATCATGAAATTACAAGTCAGGTGCAAAATCCAGCGCCCTTGGCGGCAATATTTGCCATCAAGTATCTACGGTCACCGACAATGAATTTTTCATTTCTGTAGAGGAAATTTGACCTGTTCCTCTTTGCAGAATTGCTTTAACTACGTTGTGCTTTGATTCATTGTCTTGCTGCATAACCCAAGTTAAGCCTCAGTTTATGAACTGGTGGCTGGAGAATCTCCTTCAGGATTCTTTGCTAAAAAAGCAAAAGTCACAATTTCTATCAATCACAGCAATGTTTTTGGAAGTCCTGAAGCAATAAAGCACCCTCAGGCCAAAACTCTCCTACCACAAAGTTTAAGCGCCAATTCTGTCTGATCTTCTTTTTCTGAAGTGCTGCTAATTTTATGAGTCGCAGACCTTCCAAAACGTTTCACCTCTGTGTTTTCATATCACAGTTTACCTTTCTAAAAGTAAACTGCTTTTAATTTACAGAAAAGTAAATCAAAAGTTTACTTTTCTAAAAGTCATGGGAAACACAAAGTAGAAATGGCTTTTTAACCCTTTCCAAACAATTAGATATCAGTAAAGTTGTTTATCATCTGTTCTTTTCTTTAGAGTGAGGCATGATATGTTGTTTACCCAGCCTACTTCATGTTGTCGGTCAGGCTCTATTTCAGTGATTTCTTGATTCTTCTGATCTGGCAGCAATCAGCCCAGGGTGTGGCTTGTGAAATTCAACTAGACTCCAAAAAAGTTGATTCATTACAGTTGATTTATAACTTAACACGGGGGCAAACCTTTCAGCATACAACCTGCCTTAGTCAATAAAATTATTGTTTTGAAAGCTGCATTTTGTGTACATTTAGATTAGCTTTGACATTAAAATTAGTTTTGTGTGAAATATAAAAGTACTTTAAATAAGCAAACACATATGGGAGGAGGCAAATAGTTTTCCACAGCATTGCAACTACAAGTTGCAACATCAGATAGGGCATTCGATTGTTGAGCTAAAAAGTTGAGGCGAAAGAAATGTGGGGGGAAAATGTACAAGCCTTAGTATCCAGCTAAAAATAAAAATTACAAAACAAAAGATATTTTAAAAAAATTAAAAATTGGGTAATTGCTAAACTGTTTTCCCGAGCAGTTATTCAGTAAGTTATTGACATGCTGTATTTTTATATGAAAAAAGAATGCTCTGATAGTTATCTTTCATTAAAAGCTATATGACTAATCCTTGACCTTTTATTTTAGTAATGCGATGAGAAGGATATTCCTCTTTGCCCTCAGCTTTGGACCCTGTTAAATGTAACCTTCAGATCAAAGCGACGTCTGTCAGCCTGCTGACTAATGCTGCTAAAAACCAAAGGCTTTGACTCAGTTCTGTTATTGGAAAACTTTCATCACTTCATCTGCTGGGATACTGTTTATCAAATCATATCATAATCACAACAAACTCCTTTGTATCTTAAAGTTGACTTCAAAGGTGCAATAGGAAAAAATGTTCCTCATTCTTTTCTTTCTTTGTCGTCCCGTTATGTCTTTATTTACTACAACATCTGCACTTTCTTCCGTTGTTAATCTTTTCGGTGCTTCCAATTTCCTTTCTCCTTTCCCCTTCTTTCTTTCTGTCTCATTCATTTTTCTTAACCTCATTCACCACTTGGCTTCACTTACGTCTCCCCCGCTCAGCCTTCTCCACCGTCTATCTGTCCCTCCATCTCTGCCTCCAGTTCTCTCTGACATGTCTCTGGGTTTCCTGTCCTTTGTGAAACCCTCCTTTCTGTCATATCTTGTTTTTCTCATTCTGTCCTGTTTTAATCCAGCGCCCGCCCCCTTGTTTGGCAGACTCACGCTATTGGAGGAAACGGGTGAACAGTGGCTGCTGAGTGACAGGCTATTCTGAGCCGAACGGGGAGGTAAACATGGCGAGGTAATGGAGGTAAACGTCCGGTTGCTTGGCTGGGCGGTACGCAAACAATGGGCCAACAGGTTCAGGCTGGACAGAGACTCAGTCATGAGCTTTTGGTGACCGATTCATGTCAAATAAAACTTGAAACTTCTTACTTAAGTCACTGCAGAGGTTTGATAACCACACTGAAGGAACCTTTCTGATGCCCACCACCTGTTCTGTCTGAAAGCTGCTTATTTGATCTGAGTTTTAATTTCAGCTACAGTAAGCATTAAAAAGATAAGAATTTCTCTGAAAATGAATGGGAGAGATTGATCAAGGATGTGTCCTTTTACTTGACGACTAGGAGACTTATGATGTACACTCACCAGCCACTTTATTAAGTTCAAATGCATAACACCAATGGTCAGTGAGCCAATCAAATGGCAGTAACTCAATGCATTAATTCAACCTAGATGGATTGAAGATGGAGTCTCATTTGAGTTTCAGAATTTGAAAGAAATGGGGATTTAAGGGACTTAAGCCTGCCTTATTCGCTGGGGCCAGTTGGACTGATATGAGTATGTCACCTAATCAGCTGGGCTCCTCACTCAAAAACATCATCTATTTTTACAGAGAATGGTGCAAAAATATCCAGCGAGCAGCAGCTGTTTGGACGAAAGTACCCTGTTGATCTTGGAGATCAGAGAAGAATGTGTAGACTGAGTTAAGAAGATAGGCTTTATCATCCTAACCCTTAAGAGAGTTTGGACACCATTGCGAGAGCGAAACAATAGTTGCTAAAATACCTACTAACTAAATCCAGGGAATGCAAAATAATCTCTCTGAATAAACAACATATTAAGCCAATCAAAACCAGGATTAACAGATTACAAAACATTGACCGGTCTGATAAATCTCAACTGTATATGAAAAATTCACATGTTAGGGTCAGAATGTGTTGGAAAAGGGTAAATCCACTGTGGTTTTGACCACACCGATTATTCAGAGCACTTTCATACATTCACTCAGTTACATTCAAAGGCGCTGAGTGGCTCAGTGGTAGAGAATCACATGTCTGGCGTTGAATGCCTAACCCCAGGACCTCATTTGCTTCATGGTTTTCCCTTCTCTCTCTGCCCTTCTTTCTGTCAAGCTACTAATGAAAAAAGGTAACGTGTCCCACAAAATCTTCATTAACGCACACACAATTCACAAATCATTAAGCAGATAGGTAGGCCATCTGGGGTTAAGTACCTTGCCCAAGGCCACAATGACTTGTGGTGACTAGGGAAATGAGACATTGAGACAACTGCAATTCCAACTGACCCACAGCTGCTCCACCATGAAAAACAACATGAAAGCATGAAACATCCTGCCTTATATCAAACGCTTGGGTGCTGGTGATATAATAGGGAGGGGGAAAGTTTCTTGCCACACATTTATCCTCTTAGTACCCACTGAACAATCTTTAATCTCCAGAGTATACCTGAATATTGTTGCTGACCATGGTTTTGCCATGGCCAAAGGTGCAAGCAACCTGGTGCAAATAAAGTTACTTAATAAAAATGTTGTTACAAAGTTACAAACAAACAGATATACTGTCTTTGTTACAAAGACAGTATATCTGTTTTATGCAACACTCACAGTACCTTGCAAAAGTATTCAACCCCATGTTTTGTTTCCTCACAACCTGGAATTAGAATGGATCATTTGAGAGTTTGCAAAGTTTTATTTACAGACACTTCCTACCACTTGGTAGAAACATTATTTTTTTACTGTGTAGCAAAGAACATATATGACAAAAATCTGAAAAGCCTGCATAACTGTTCACCCCTCTTAAAGTCTGTACTTTGTGGAGCCGACTTCTTTTGTCCGTTCATCAAGGCTAAACTGCTCAGACTCCTTCATGGATGGTTTTCGCTTGTATTCAGGGATCTTCAAGTCTAGACACAGATTCTCATTTGGATTGAGGTCTGGACTTTGACTAGGCCACTCCAAAAGATTCAAATGTTTCTCCTTAAACTACTCAAGTGTTGCTTTGGCAGTATGCGTTTGGTCAATACCCTGCTGGAAGGTGAATCTCCACCCCAAACTCAAATCACAGGCAGACTGACACAGGTTCTGTTGAGGAATATCCCTGTATTTAGTACGATCAATCTTTCCCTTGACTTGGACCAGTTTGCCAGTCCCTGCCACCACCACGTTTCTCTGTGGGGATGGTGCTCTTCGGGGGACGGGATGTGTTGGGTTTCAGACATAATACATTTTTTAGTATGTCCAAATCATCAGGCACAACACTATTTCTATAAACATACATCCTCTGGCTCACTGTGTTTTATCACACAGAGCTGAATGCTTGAGTATGTGTTTTTTCCTTGCAGCTTGACGGTAGGTGCTTCAACTCTCAGCTCAGACCTTTCTTTGTTGAGTTCGCTTTTTTTCACCATGCAATGGTTGTTTTTCTTGTGGTAATCCAGCATCCTCCTTAAACAGTTAAAACATGCAGGTTAGGTTTACCAGGGCTTTCATATCTCCCTTGGGTGTGCATCTGTGCGTGCATGGGTGTTATGTGATCCATTCCTACTTATCAGGGTGTTTATGTCACGAGCAAAGTTGCAGATGACAAAACATCACTAAAGATACTGATAAGTGAGGGACTTAAGAACTTACTTCCCCACAGAACCCACTTTAATCAAACACAAATAAAGGTAGCACTTAACATCAAATAATGAAATATATCTTTGGATGTTTCTGTCAACCAAAAGGATACACCATTCAGTTATTTGATAATTCAGCTAATAAATGTGTACTTGTCTTATGTTTTTCTCAGTGGGACTTTTACACGTTTTAAAGACCAGACTCTTTTGGTTTGCAGGGTGTTTTGATTGATCCCACAAGATAAGATCACCAACTTATCTTTGCTCCTTCTTTTTTTCTAGCCTTCTTTGCAGCCCTTCATTCCATCGTGGTATGATGGTTTTTATCTATGCGTGCAGACAGACAGCAGATTGCTACTTTTAAAATGTAAATATGGGCCCTGTTTGAATGTGTGTGGCATTACATTTGCGTTATGTCTATATCTTTAAAGTAGGCATCTTACCTACACGCACGCATACACATACACACACACACCACACACACACACACACACACACACACACACACACATACACCCTTGTTTTAAATACTTACTGAGAACCATGCCTTGACTTCCATTGATTTCCATTCACTTTCAACTACTTCTACGGTCTAACACCAACCCTAGCCCTAAACCAAACCTTTACCAGTATACACCTAACCTTAACCCTAACCTAAACCTAATTGGCACCTTAGTCCTAAACCAAACACCTAGCCCAAAAAAGTGATGACCAAAGAATGGTCCCTGCTTATTCAATGTCCTCACTTTGGTGGTGCAACACAAAAAATATGGTCTCACTCAGCTGCAAGTACAAGTACACACACACAGGTACAAACACACCTATAACTGCACTAAACATTGTGCTCAGTGGGCTATCTTGCTCTTTGTGTTGGACATCTTGGTGTTATGGCTCGTTGCACTTCTGGAGATTTATGGGTGATAAAACTGAAATGCTTGTTTATATCAGAGCCTTTGCGATATTTCAGTACATTTTTCTTATGTAACTTCAAGCAAATCAAAGAAAACTCTTAGCACTTCATTCAAATTGTTAGATTGGTGTAGATTTGATGTAGCAGAAATATTCTTTTTGTTCTCTTTGTTTGATTGTGGGTTGGACTAGGACCAAAGTGCCGAACTCCAGTCTTCAAGAACTACTATTCTGCAAGTTCTAGGTCCCATCCGCATGGAGAGGAGATGAGTGTCCACAAAGTATTTTGTCGTTTAAACTGTGCATCTACACGGATCATGCGTTTTGGGAGATAGAAAAAAATTACTTTTGAAACTTGGTTTAAGAGTGGAAATTTTTTAAAATGCTGGTTTCATGTTTGTGCGTTTATATGTGAGTTATGTCTTTTCTTAAAAGTATAGTGGATGATCTTTTTTTGGCCTCAAGTTCCGGGGGGATCATCGTATCTATTGGCTATCCCACATACCAATCATTGTGATGTGCTCAGCTAACACACTCTCTTTGTCACTTGCACACGCCTTAGTCTCAAAAATAATACCAAACTTTGTGCCATTCTGTGTTGCATTCATGCCAAGGCAAATATTGGCTTTGTTATGGCAGTTAATAGCTTCCTCTGACTATTTTTTTCTAACCAGCCCGCTCTACACAGTGTGTCCCCTGCCAGCCCACGTAAAGATCATGTTGAACATGTCTAAATGTTTGTGTCTGATCCCCCGCCATGTTGCTGTGATGAGGGTATTCAGTCTAGAAGTTGACAGAAGCTTTCAAGGATTGGACTTGGACAGCCCTGGTGCACGAGATACAAAGGGAATTAGTTCCTAGAGGGCTGCTAGTCGGCTAGGTGCCACTTGCCCTGGGCATTTTTTGTATTTTTGTTGCTTTTTTTATAGTGGTTTTATTTGTTTGGCTTTGTTCTATTTTGGGGTGGCAAGCAGTTTGCTGGCTGTAAAATGGTGGCATGTCTATGACTGTGGATAGGGTTGTGCATTATGTGGATGGCTTGGTATTTGCCTACTGGGCAATGCATTGTCTTTGCCCATGTACGTTTTGTGCTATGTTGTCTTGGGACCATACCCGCCCTACTATGGTTTTAGTTTGCAAATTTGGGGAGCTGCTCTGGCTTGGTGGTGTGCACATACATACAACATTGATATTCAGTGGCAGGCAAAATCACATATTTATTTACTCAAATGAATTAAAATTTGACCACTGCGTCTTTAGTTCTTCATGTCTTGTTGAGTGCTTGACAACAATTATTAAATAAATAGGCAAAAACAATAGGTAGTATTATAGTAGTGGTACAGACCCACCTTGATAAAATGCTGAGGTGGGTGGGGGTGGGGGGAGTGGATGTCAGTTCAAGTGCGTCAGTCAAAACTCCTTAAAAATGAATCCGACATAATTTCCTTTCTCTGTCTGGAGGCGTTAGGCCAAGTGGGGCGCACATACAGGAAGTATGTGAGGCCCTGTCTGTCTGGCAGGCTGCAAGATGATGCTCTGGTAGGAATTGGACCTCTTTGTAATTTATTCACACGACTGGCCAATGCAAACCTACTGCTAGAATTACACTGGGATTCAAACATGCAGCAAGGTATGCTCACACACATCAGGATTACCATAAGAGCTGCTGAGCGACTTGCAATGAACTCGATGCTTTCTTTTATCTGACTAGAAAGTGCCCCGAAAGCCTTCACATCACACGCTTTCAGTAGAACGATATCATGAGATTCATGAATACTGTCAGAGAAACAAAATTTGTAATGCATTTACATTTACTTTCTGTCAAAAAAAATATAGGCTGTAAGTGGTTCAATAGCATTATAGTTCATAATGCTGCAGGCAAATATGGAAATGTTAGCATTTATGCGGCTTAGTTACATCCCTACTGCGTATTTTTTTTTTAGATATAAAAAATAAATCTGACTTCAGACTAAATATTTCTGGCACTGCATAAATGAATATGAACCCTTATTCAGCTTCACCAATAAGTTGGCAAAGAGGTGAGGAGAAAAATAAAAACGCAATGAGCAAAAACAAAAAAAGGGCTGAATGTGCAGTCCAGCATTACAAAATATGATTCTTCACTGTTGGCTGGGAAAAGAATTGGTGGATTGTAAAAGTTATATTGACCTGGGCACATATTTCTTATTAAAAATAGTGCCTGGACTTTTTAAATGTTTTTGTTAGTGAAGAAGAATAGACATTGTGAATGCTTGTAGTTGGATGTATTGTGGGTTCTAGGTTACCTTTCCCCCATAACACTCAATTAAGTTATTAATAACAAACATGGCAACTATTTCTGTATATCTCCAAGTATATTTGCTTAACAAGGAGCAAAAGTGTCAGATTGTAGTGATAGCTGCTGCTGCCGTTGGTGTCACTCCTGAAATTCAAACCACACATCAGGGCCTGTGTTTAGGGCTGAGTGGATCAGAAGGGGATGCAGAGGGACAGAAGGGTAGGCTGGGAGTTAAAAGCAGACCTCTGGACCTTCTTGGAGTGTTTATATAGTAGTGGTAGGATATCCTGCTACATGATGAAATCATTACTAACCTGTTTGTGTGTGTGTGGCTGTTGAGTGATCATGCCAAACGCTAAAACTCTTTGCAAAATAAATCTTGGGCTGGGGGGAAGATCTAGTCGCAGTCATGATCTGTGAAATGGGCAAAAGGTAAACAGACTGAAGGCGTTTATCATGGTTGTGATTTTTGTTCTTGTTTATTTTGTTACTACAAACACATCCAGTTTTGCTTGTCTACTGGGTTGAAAAGTCTATGGATCCTTTTCAAACCTGAACACCAGCCTTACTTTACATGACTTACATAAAAGTTCAACATCTTATGATATGAAATGATGCTTAATGATGTTGAAAGGCAAGTTTATTCAAATAGCACAATCATTATAAAGTGTTTTACTGTGATATAAAAAAATAGACAAAAATATTAAGATTTTGCTCAAAAGAATGTATGACATGTCAAAAACTTATGAGCAATACGTAAAAAAGCCAAGTGCTAAAACCAGACTTAAAAGGCAAATTTAAATCCAAGTTGAAAATTAAGTTAACTTTATGTGGTATATAACCACATTTTTTGACATTTTTATTCATTTATACGTCGGTAACTTACTCTGGTTGCGTACAAGGTTTTTATGAAAGATTATCATGTCCTGCTGGCGTATTAGTTGTTATTTTGGTATATTTATAATAACAACGGAAGTACGACACTGCGCATGTGCAGCAGGGGATAAACAAGGAAACATCAAACGGCTACTAGCTTCTCCCAGCGAAGTGTGGAAACAATGAAGAACGGTTCAAGAGCCAGTGTAAAAAATGCAAAAAATATATGATTCCAAGATGGAAAAGACTGGAATAGCGCTGGAAATACAGTATGAATGTTGGTGTTCACTGAAGCAGAAACTATAAAGCTGGCGAGGCTCATGAGTAACAGCAGGGTTGATTGACGTGAGTAACGTCCTTATTAATACTGTGATAATAGTAATAGCAATGTGTTTCTTAGCCTTTACAGTTTTCAGTACAAGCAATATTATAAATAGATCAATTGATTGATTGGTTCTTACCTTGATGTTGTGTCTCTGTTTTTGTTTATGAACGGGAATTTTCTTTATCCTTGATGTTCTGATTTGAGGCTCTTAAAGTTGCTGGTCTTCGATCATGCCGAGCTGCCGCTTTACTGCGAAGCATTGCAGAGGGGTCAGGCTCGGTCCGACATTATTTAGTATTCGCCATCTGGCTTTCTGATAGTTCTGTGGTACTGCCTGTAGATGGCGCCACTTCTGTCTATATCTGCTCATCCTGCCCATTGCTGGCTCGTTTTTAGATCCAAAATGACCATCAAAACACTATTAGGATGGACGCTTGGTGTATATAACCTTATTTCATCGTGATCAAACAGTTTTTGGTCTTTTTATCATGAGCATATAATGTGGCTATGTACCTTTAAATACATGTCCTAATTTTCCATTTCACACTTCAAACAGACAAACAGTTAATTGGTTACATTCTTTAATCAAAAACTGCTGTAAACAACAGGTTTTCATTCCAGATTCATAAGAACAAACCATTTCTGTACATCTCAGGTTTTCAGGCAGACCTAAGGAGCATTGAGAAGTGCTGCCTCACCTTGTTTGGTTGTGGTTCTGGGAGCCCTGAAATAGCAGGTCACTGTATATGTGATGGGTCTGCAAGGTTCGTTCATGACAAGCAACTCAGGAACAAACTTTGACCCAAAACCAGTTAGCACAATAGCAGGATTTTAAAATATATCATATTTCTACACACAGGGAGCAATCTAAGAACTGGTGTGATATGATTAATTTTCCTGGTTTTGGTTGGGCAGCATTTTGTCTGAACTGCTGCTACATGATAGAATTTATTGCAGAGGCAAGAAAAGACATTGCAACGATCTAAAAAACCACGCTACAGTTTTTTTCATGCCCTGTTATGACACAAAACCTTTTACTCTGGCAAAGTTTTTAAGATGACAGTACGCTTAGGTATAACCAACCATGTTTGTTTTGTAGACTGTAGACCTAAGTCTAAAACAACATCATGGTTTCGTGCATGTGCTGTTAATACAATCATTTCTGTCGCATTGGCATTAAGCAAGAGGGAATCACTGTTATATTTTACATGAATGCCTCCTTCCTAAGGAAGCATTCTCTTAAAACTAGATTTTATCAAAGGACTGTTTCAAAACAGAGCAACATCCATCGTAGCTGTCACAATATCTACGAGGGTTTGAAAAAGGCACATTAAATCAATCTGGCAAATCAACATACATCACCCACGGTAAATCAAAAACAAATAGATTTTTTTTTCCATTTGTTTTGTAATTTGATTGTTCTGAATTTCATGTGTGTGACTCTAAAGCATCCTGGTAAGTGATATGACCATACAGCATGGGCTTTCCTTTATGGCTTTCTCTCCAGACTTTAACTGACCCTTAACATTGATTTTAAGAAGGAAAAGGAGATGAACAGGGAGGAAAAGGTGTTGAGTACATGATACGCTATTCATGTTTACGTAGCCAAAGCTCTTCACAGTGAGCCATGATCAAGGGTCAAAAGAACTGAACTTTGACCACGGCAGGCATGGTGACCTGCTGAACTCTGCACAGCATAGCACAGAATTCATCGCTCCGCTAACTCGTGCTTCTATTGGCACAGAGCAACAAAAATAATTTGCGTGCAGTATGCAATACACACAAATGGGGTTTTTGAGTGCAGTGCCACTTTTGCTATATTCTGTCTGCAAGGGCCTTTTGGTCTACAGAACAGAGTATTGTTAAGTATGGTTGCTGCATTCAAAGTACACAGATTTAGAGTTGTTCTTAATGCACGTTGTTCTTCAGTTTTCTTGTATTTTGTGTAACTGATTAAGCCAAATACTGACAAAATGTTTTATTCATATAGCTGAGATATTGGTTAACACCATGGATGTATTCAGTAGGAACATTTGGGAAGGATGTCATCAAACGTTTTTGTACAAAGGAAGCACATAAAAATCCAGTTAAAACAATCCTCTTTATTTCCTGAGAAACATTATTCTCAAAAACATCATTGTTGCATCAATAAACATCGATGTCCTTTGCAGCAACTGCAGCTTTGAAAGGGAACCTCTGTTTAGACACTGTGTGTTTTAGAGAAATTGGAGTGTAAATAGTTGGACGCATCCAGTTGTGTTTTGGCCTTTAACCAATGTTATGTTGTGTTGTTGTTGTTGGATTTGTGTTTTATAGCTTGAAAAGTATAATTCTTTTTTAAAAAAAAGGCATTTCTTTGTCCAGAAACCAGTCAGATTTCCATTTACAGCAATAGGCAGTTCTTCTCTGTGGTTACAGATGAGACCGCACCGCTCATATATGGTTATGTCTTTCCATTTCAGGGAGACATGGCTCCAAATGCTTATTTTGTGCCAGACAAGTGTGTTCTTCTAAACTTGTTTAACTCCTTTGCAGAACAATGGAAAGGCATAGTGTGACTTATATCTAATATTATGAAGATTTTAAGGGTTTCTTTAGCTCTAAAATATGATCTTATTTGCCAGTTAAAGACAAACATTTGGATGGCAGCTCCTTCATAGTGCTTTACTTTGAAGAGCTGGTGTTAAACTGATCAAAGAAATCCTGTCAAGCTTTAATCTTAAACAATGTAAGCAGAGACCACAAATCCTGTCTGTAATATGTGACTGGCACTGTGACAACATTAAATTTAGTAACTATCAGCTAATGCTGACGCATGGAGGAAGTTGGTATTTCTCAGCTCTTTCTGCAACACCGGCCAACAGGAAAACCTCCAAACTGTTCATGTGCTCCTTTAATCTTCCCCGTTAAACCATTTCCACTGTAGTATTTTTATATGCAAACAGAAGCAAAACACAGGAAACTGCACTGGTTCCTGTAGCTGCTCTTAAATCTTAACCTAAGTGCTGTCTGTGCAATAAGATGTTTAACCTTTCAGTACACATTAGGCCTTGTTCAGAACATGCATGTTTATCTATCTATGTACATTGGTGTATGCAGCGTGTGTATGTAAACTTTTTTGTGCATGTGAGGTGCAGCTTGCTGTGAGACATTTCATTTATGAGGGGGGAAATGGCATTTTGGAGTCTCTTACTTTGGTTCAGACCAGCTGTTAATTATTTGATCACTTTTAAAATAAAAATTTTAATTCAGGCTGAAGGTCAAGCTTTATGTGAAGCATTCAGCGGTGGTAACTGAGGTGATAGCTGTGTTCCAGAAGCTACAATTAAATACAGAATTATTCATATCCCTGACAGATTTGGATCTAAAAAACATTTTTAAACCAAAAGAAAATTCTTAATGGTCCCAAAATATATTAAGATGATGCAAAAAGGATTTCAATGTGGTAAATAAAATCCATTGTTATCATTTAGATTTGAACAAAACTGTTATGTGTATTCATACCATTCTCAATAATCATTAGAAATGCCTTTATTGGTTATTAAAGCAAACAAACACTTCTCATAAATTTGCAAGTCTTCTGGGGACCCTTAATGCAGTGAATGCATAATTCATCCTTTTGAGGTGTCATTTGCTGTCATGATTAAAGAAGTGACACTCTGAATGAGGGCAACCACGGAGACAGATAGTTCGGTAAGAGAGTTTATTGTAAAAGGTGCTGTGTGATCAGAGGTGGTGCTGGCAGGTAGGATTGTCCTGGTTCTGCTGGGGAAAGACGAGGAGACTGGTGAACAAAGGGATGGTGCCGATGAGAATAGTGGAGGGCGTTAAACTCACTGAGGCCGAGGCTTGGTTTTGTCATGGGAGGGTGGCGTCCAGGGATCCAGGCTGTAGGTGCAGGTCCGGCGAGTTCTTTCCAGTTAAGATGGCGTTGGAGGGTGGACAGGCAGGAGGGCTTAAACAGATAGACGACCCGAGGGCTTTCACAGATTCTTGGGGGTCTGGCTTGGAGTCTCTTAGGCTTGGATCCAGATTTCTAGGAGGGAAAACAGATACACGGAGTTAGGGCCAGGCTAAGAGGTTAACAAGACAAGAGAGTGAGTCGGTTAAGTACCACGCTGGAAGCGCTAAAGAACTGACGCCCTCCTCCTGGTTTCAGCTCCTCATGATGGGCTCAATTCTGTCAATTGAAGTTTGCTGTCACTTTAAGAGATTCTGATTTCATGATCTCTGTTTTTGGTGGAGTCAGCTGTCAAAAAAACTGTGGTCGAAAAACAGTTGTAGTTGTAGTTTGTTACTACAGAATAAACCACTGCCTTGGTTAAACTCAAGGATTAATTTGTTGAAGTTTTAAAACAGGCTTTTGTGTGTCTTACTAGAACAGGCGCTACATCCAGCACTATGCAGTGTCCGTTGTAGCTACCGTCTCCATTCAGACCAAATGTTTCCTTGGACTTGGTGGTGATTATGGTGATTCTTCAACACTGTCACAAACAGCCTTTCCAGGAACTGGGGTTCATTCCTACACGTGTCATTTTTGCATTTATAACCCCTCTGAGATGTTTTTACACTGAAATGTTTTATGTTTTCTTTCCTTGATGGATGGATGAATGGATGGATGGCATGTATGGCACTTACAGGGGGCCTCTTCTTTTGCTCCTGTGACTCATCTGTTTTAAGGACTGAAATGCTATCTGTTCAGACCAGAGATGGTATCCAGCATTCCCAGGCTGTAACCAGGGTTTAGTTACGTTGTTTCTTTTATCTTGAACCTGTCTCCCTATTCTCCTCTTATCTTTGTCACCAAAAAGGCATTTTGTACTTGCAACTGCCACTAACTAGATGTTCTCTCTCTCTCTCTCTCTCTCTCTCGCTCTCTCTCTCTCTCTCTCTCTCTCTCTCTCTCTCTCTCTCTCTTTATGACTGTTCACAAAAATACTTGAGATATTTTAGGTGGTAGAATATCTTGTTTGATCAGGAGTTTCTGAAATACTCCGACCGTCGTGTCCAACCAACGACTAAGGCACAAGTAACTGTCACGATTTGAGTTTGGTGTTAGTTCAGTTTTGCACTTTTCTTTATTTTACTTTGCTGTCAGTCAGGGTTCTGCAAGCTTTTAGTTCAGTTCTGTTTACCTGCCAGCCCACTTATCTGTCTTTACCAAATCAGTTTGTGTCACTCCCCTGTCAGTAGTCACCAGCCAGTCAGAGCTGTTCATCTGTCAATTTCCTTCCTTTGATTAGTTCCACCTGTTTTCTGTAATTAGTCTCTACTCCATTCACCTGCTCACTCTCCTATTCATACCTGCTTCACTCCTCTGTTCTCTGCCAGATCATTAACAAGTGTTTGGTGAGTTTTGGCCAGCAGTCTCTTGTTTGATTCACCTGTTGATGTTACCGATTGCCTCCGCATTCTGAGCCAGCCTGACCCCTGAATCTGTTTTTCCTGCCTGATGTGACTGCCTGCCTGTTTTGCCTGACCTGGTTTTGTTTTTGGATTACCTGAGTTTACCTGATCCCTTCCCGTTTATCCTGCCTGACTCTACCGTTCTAGACTGTTATTTGACCACCAAGCTTGCCTGTCCTCGTTTTGCCTGTCAGCCCGTCTGTGTACCAAACCTTGACCTGTTTCCTGACTCTGAGCTTAGACCCTGTCATTAAATCTTCTGCCTCCTCCTCTCTGCCTGTTCGAACGCTTTTTTCTCTGCTCTCTGCTTGCTTGCATTTTCCTGCCTTTTACTTTTTATCTCTTAACCTAAACCACAGAAAGTTGGATTTAGTTTTTTTTTTTTTTCTTTTACTCATTTTTTGATTTTGAAAAGATGCCTGCCTTCACCACAATGGACTTTGACAAGCTTTTACAGAAGATAGCTGTTATGGAACTGAAAATCTGTCGACTTGAAGTGAATTATGATGTAAACGCCGCGCATGGAAATGAAACAACCCTGCCTGTGATTCCGAGTGGTGACCACCAGCCCAGCGACTCAGCGAACAAACAGTTCCCTGAGGAAAATGAGAATCCCTGGACCACTCTGGGTGCAAGACCAAAGGATCAATGAACCCCACACCTAGACAAAGAAAACTGGCCGAGACTACAGAGAGATGTCCCAAGACAAGTGAAACAACAGCGGGCTGTTCTCAAAACAAATGATAGGAGTAAACCTGCTGGAAATGCTGGAATTCCGTTACTAAACAGATTCGCTCCGCTCCAAAATGTGACCCAGGAGGACAAAAATCAGAGGTAGGTCAACGATTTTCGTTCTAAGACATCAGAGAACAGACATGCCACAGGGCCAAGGACCCTGATATAATGCAATGGATCTGTAAGGGGGATTAAACATTTCTGTAACAAGAAAAACACAGAGGTGTTGATTTATAACGATAGGAACTGTGGCCTGGTGTCTGATTTAACAGACATCCTTCAGACAGACCTTCCAAGGGTCTTGAAAGAACGTCCGACCTTGGAAAAACTCATAATACAAGCTGAAGCCCTGAAGGAAGTCATCCGGATAACAAAATCAGAAGTATTAAAAGAGGATTACATTTGTTTGTTGAACTTTGTTGATGGCCTGAATGTCAAGGTGTTTGTTAGTGACCCTCATGCGCCCGTTATTTGTGGAGATGAGATTTTTTCCAGAATTCTGATGCTAAACAAATGGCTGGAAAAAACATGCAAAGAAACAACTGTAACCTTCATAGACAACTTTAACATCTTTTGGGAAAGAAGACATCTGGTCATAAGAGATGGTTTCTCTCTAAATAGGTCAGGTGCAAAACGGCTGATTTCAAACATCTTCTATTCTGTGAACCATGCATCATCAGCTTTGTTCCAAAACAAAGTACATCCAGTGCTAAAACAAATGATAAGCCCAGTGCAGCCCGAACAAGCCAAGATAAAGATGGCCAGAAAGATGACACAGAATGAGGCCTTGTCAGAGCTACAGGACGATTCATCCCAGATCTCAGCAGGACAAAGAGAGGACCAAGAACCTCCATCGTCACGAACACCGGTCCAGACCGGACCCGCCTCCCCTTCTTCTCCACAAAGCCCAGAAGTTCCTTTTCTGGAATTTTCTCACAACATGAACAAAGTATTTAAGATTGGCCTACTGATGACATCCTCTCCACATAGCCATTCTGCTGTGAATAAACCAGGATTCTCCAAAGGCTTCTGAGCCTCAGATCCTCCTCCTCTACGTATCACAGAACACTCTGGTACTGAGGAACTCCAAATTACTTCGCTGTGATACAGATTGGGCCCTGGCCACACGTTTATCAGACATGACAGTTCCCAGCATCAGCCTGGGCCTTTCGCCGGAGATTATGGAATATCTGTGATAATTTGTGGCAGAAATAAGAAAAACAAAAGGATAAACAGGAACAAATACTTAAAAGTCCTAAACTGTCAGATGCAACCTGTCACAGAGACATCATCAACCACTAAGTCATATAAACTGGGTTTATTAAATATTAGATCTCTGTCAGGAAAATGACAATAATCTTGATGTAATGTTTTTAACAGAAACATGGCTGCATGAATTTAGTGAAGCAGCTATACTGATGGAGTCAACACCTCCAAAGTACAATTTTCTTTGTGAGAGCAGACAGCAAAGGAAAGGTAGAGGAGTAGCAACATTGTTTAATGATTCACTAAAGTGTAAAAAGGTGTTTTTGGGAAAATTTGACTCTTTTGAACATTTGGCTCTCAAGGTAAAGAGCCCGGTACGAACTATGTTTCTGAATGTGTACAGGTCTCCTAAGTCCACATCAAACTTTTTTAATGATTTTAGTGACCTGCTGTCTGTGATATGTGTTGATTATGACTGTTTAATTATTGTGGGAGACTACAACTTTCACGTTGACAACCCTGAAGACAGAAGTGCAAAAGAACTGTGTGGCACACTTAGAAACTTTGGTTTAACTCAACATGTTAAACAGCCAACACACAAACAGGGACATATTTTAGACTTGATCATCACTAAAGGTCTAAAAATTTCACAGGTCAATGTAACTGATGTTGCCCTATCTGATCACTTTTCTGTTACCTTTGAAAACATCATTCACAGTGACTCATTTAGCCAAAGGGACATCGTAAGAAAACGCACCTTTAAGGACAATGCCGCGGAAACTTTTATTCAAGCTTACTCTGATACTTCAACCCTGGGCTGCAACTCAGTAGATGAGCTAGTAGATAACTTTCAGTCTAGAGTCTCAGACATCATTGACTGCATTGCTCCAGTTAAAGTGAAAGTTCTTTCCGGGAAGAAAAATCTCCTTGGAGAAATGCTCCAGCAGTTAGAGGTGAAAAAAGGGAATGTCGGAAAGCTGAAAGCAGGTGGAGAAAGAACAGACTCCAGGTTCACTATGACATCTATAAAGAGAGACTTTACAGATATAACTTACAACTGAAAAATGCAAGGGAATCTTTCTTCTCAGAGATCATCAAGAAAAACATTAATAATGGTCTTATTTTCCACAGTTGACAGGCTAACAAATCCTCCTGTGTCCGTGGCTTCTGAACTCCACTCCACCAGGGCCTGCAATGAATTTGCTAACTTCCTTACTGAGAAAATCCTAAAAATTAGAGGATCAGCTTGTACTTCCATATCAACACCAGAACCAATGCTGTATTCAGCTGGAACTACTTCTGACAAAATGTCCCAATTCGGCCAAATAAACTACAAAAGCTTAGAGCAGATCACTCAGCAGCTAAGTTCCTCCTCCTGCTGCCTTGATGTTCTACCCACAGCTTTCTTTAAAAAAGTTTTACCTGGCATAGCGTCTGATTTGACTCAGATAATAAACACGTCCCTTCTGTCAGGTGTTTTCCCCCAGTCCCTAAAAACAGCAAATATCAAACCACTGCTGAAAAAGAACAATTTACTACTACTACTCCAGAACTACAGGCCCACCTCAAACTTCCCCTTTATCAGTAAGATTATTGAAAAAGCTGTATTTCAACAATTAAACACCTTTTTAACAACGACCAGCCGCTTTGACGTATTCCAGTCTGGCTTCTGTGCTCACCACAGTACAGAGACCGCCCTTATCAAGGTGTTTAATGACATCCATATAAATACAGACTGTGGAAGAACCACCGTGCTGGTACTATTGGACCTCAGTGCAGCATTTGATGCTGTCGATCACTCCATCCTGTTAGAACGCCTGGAAAACTGGGTTGGCCTCTCTGGTACAGCTCTCCACTGGTTTAAATCCTACTTAAAGGACAGGGACTTTTTTGTGTCAGTAGGTAACTTTACATTCCAGACGACAAAAATTACATGTGGGGTTCCCCAAGGGTCCATCCTGGGTCCCCTCCTCTTCAATATCTACATGCTCCCTCTAGCTCAGATAATAAAAAATAACAACATCAGCTACCATAACTATGCAGACGACACACAGCTTTACATCACCATGTCACCAGGTGACTATAAACCAGTTCAAGCACTGAGTAAATGCCTAGAAGAAATCAATGCCTGGATGTGTCAAAACTTTCTTCAATTGAACAAAAATAAAACTGAAGTAATAATCTTTGGACCAATAGAGGAGAGATCAAAAGTTAGCACACAGCTTCAGTCGCTTCAGCTAGGAACCACTGATCAGGCCCGAAACCTGGGGGTAGTGATGGACTCAGACCTGAACCTTCAAAAGCATCTAAAGACAATTACAAGGTCGGCTTTCTATCTCCTGAGGAACATTTCCAGGATTAAAGGACTAATGTCTCAGCAGGATCTGGAAAAACTAATCCATGCGTTTATTTTTAGTAGAATTGATTACTGCAACGGTGTTTTCACAGGTCTGCCTAAAAAGTGGGTCAGACAGCTGCAGCTGATCCAGAACGCTGCTGCCCGCGTCCTCACTAAGACTAAGAAAGTAGAGCACATAACCCCAGTTCTAAAGTCATTACACTGGCTCCCTGTATCTCAGAGAATAGACTTTAAAATACTTCTGTTAGTCTATAAATCCCTGAATGGCTTAGCACCTTAATACATCACAGACTTGTTATCAGTGCATCAACCCTCCAGACCACTCAGGTCTTCTGGCTCCAGCCTTCTCTGCATACCTAGAACACGAACCAAACACGGAGAAGCAGCATTTAGTTCCTATGCTCCACTTATCTGGAACAAACTTCCAGAAAACTGTAAAAGTGCGGAAAGCCTGAGTTCCTTTAAATCGAGATTAAAAACACATTTGTTTAAAATTGCCTTTGAATGTTCAAGTTAAACTGTTTTACTGTTTTTAAAAGTTCTTTTTTCTACATTCTATCCCTACTTGCTTTTATTCCTATATTTTAATCATGTAAAGCACTTTGCATTGTCTCTGTACTGAATTGTGCTATATAAATAAATTTGCCTTGCCTTGCCTTTAATCATACCTCCTGCTTGTCTGGCTGAATACTGGGTCCACCTGTTCAGTTCCGTTCTTGACAGTAACTTGAATCCCCTTTCTTCCCCACTCTGTTTAGTTTAAAAACTTCAGTAAGAGGTCTAAATAAACTTAGTTGCAGCTATGTGATTAGTTAAGGTTTTTGAATTAAGCATTTTAACAGGTTTACCTAATAAAGTGGCTGGTGAGTGTACAGTGTTACTTTAAGGTACCATCTGTTTGGTTTCATACACATTTGTTTCCTAATAAAAAAATGGATAAGGTAAACTAAAAAAAGGAAGAAACATAATACATCATAATGTAGCAATTATTTAATGGTTTAGTAAAATGTGCTGGGTTTTTTTTTATTCGCATTCAAAAGTCTTGGAATAATTTATTGTCTCTCTGCAATAAAATTTTATATTTGGTGAACTTGTTTAACATTTTAACAGTCAAATTCTAGGATTGGGTACTTGATGTGTTAATTTGAGTGGCAAATTATTATTGTCATTATAGGATATCTTACTATTGGTTAAAGTAAATAATTAAAATAAATATGAGTTGGACAATTCCAGTCCTTTGGCATCGTGTGCTTCATGTTTTAGAGGTCTCTGTGCCAAACCTTTCAAATATTTCAAACTGTTTGTCTCCTTTGGCCATCGCCGTGCTGTCAAGCTAATGACCCATTCATTTTAACAGTGCATGTTCAAGCAAAAACATTTAAAATACAGCAGACATATGTCCACAACAACCATAAACTCCCATCTTTGGCAGAAATGATATATAAATCCAACATAAAAACAGTGAACTTCCAGAAAACACTTATTATTCAAAAAACTATGCAAACATTTTTTTAAATCTATTTTTACTATGTATTGAATGCACTGGGATGCAATACAATATAATACAAAAGTTTGGTTAAATTAGATTTAAACTAAATTAATTTGTCATTTTCTAAAATATGGTTGTGAATCACTTTGTTAAACATTTTGTACAGTACAGGTTGTTTCCAGTTGAGTTTTATCAACCATGCTTGTTTCCTGCTTGTGTTCCACTTGCACAAGGTCCACATTATTTTTTGAAGGCAATGCTAATGTTTTCCCTCTGTTTCTCTCCAAAGTAAATATGGACATCTAGTTTCAAAGACAATAGCAGGCAAGCTTATGCACATTTCCTTGTCCCATTTAGGAGGAAATTTTAGATTGTCACCCTCTGTCTCTCTGCTCCATGTGTTCTTCTAAGGTAAAGTAAGGCATAATAGTGGGTAGGTGCTGAAAGCCAGACACATGAAACACATTCAGCAATGAAGCTGAGGCTCGCTCTTACAGACACGGAGCAAAAGAGGAAACCAGAGTGAATGGATTGACGAAAGAGCAGGAGAAGAAGGCCGTCTTTTAAGAGGTCTGTCTGGCACAAGTCACCCCACAGGCATAGCTTTCTTCCTTTCTGTTTATTTAAAACATCAATGCAAAAGCTAGTTTTTCTGCAGCTGAAGACTAAACTGGGACATGTTGGTAAGGCTTATAGTGAGTTTGATAAACCAAATACGACAAATATGCACTTTAAGAGAAAGATGGTTTTAGAAAAAAATATATGTAAAGTTTATCCTTGTGAATACCCAGCATTATTGTTGTTTGTTTTTTTGGCTGAATATTTACTTAACCCCTGATGCAAAGGCCATTTTGCAATGGCTTGACATGGATGTAGTTTTAGAAAGCTTAATTCAAAACTAAACCTAAAAACACAGATGAAAAAATATATTTTTTTAAGTACACACATTGTTGTGTACAATGTACAAAACCTCCTAATGTGTAGCTGGCATAGTTAGCAAAAGACTGTCTTTTTATACATCACATTAGTATGTACCCTCCCCATCTTAGCAATAATGCCGTCTAATTGTTGGCTTTATTGATGACTGTAGCAGTACATCGCTGTATCTAAAAAATGTATATCACAAATATAAATCAAAATGAAAGTGTTACATATCTAGAAAAAACAAGATGAAACAGTTGGGGGAAATACTCACAAGAGAGAAGTCATGGTAATGTAAAAGCCTTGTGTAATCCTCCGCTTATCTGCGATCAGGTCGCAGGCCAACAACTCCACGAGAAAAACACAGATGCCTCTCTTCCCAGCAACACTCTACTAGTTCTGAGTAGATGTATCTCCAAGGCCACCCAACAAAGACGCCTCATATTATTCGCTTGTTTTCAGGATCTCATCATTTCTGTCACAGTCTATATTTTATGACCAGGGGAAGACTGGTTAATTGAAAACTTTGCGTTTTGGAGCAGCTCTTTTTTTCACCGTGATAGTCTTACTCCAGACAAGTCCCAGTCCATCTCCTTCTCCATCCTACCATCATCCATGGCACACTGGGCTACAAACCACTCCAGTGCACACTGACGACCATGGATCAAAGACGGCAACACTGCGACATAATCGACAAAACCAAAGATGAGACCCTGAGTTTCCCAGAGCATACACATTCCTCTCCACACTATGCCCTGACATGCTGGCCATAAACACACCATGAATTTGATCGGGGACCTGAGGCTGCCCTGGCAGAGTCCATTCTGGTCTGTAAACTAATTCAACTTTGTGCTGAGAACACAGACAAGGCTCTTCCTTTGGGTGTACAAGGATATCAATTTGTTGTACCATTATGCATGATTTGAAGTTATCTAATGTTTAATAAATATCTCTCGGTCTGTAAGGCATTGTCTGGTGAATATCAGCCCAAACAGCTGATATCAGGACAACGGTTGAAAGGAAGGATTCGAGCACTGGTGTTCTTTTAACAGCAAACTCTGCACACATATAGAATAAAGGAGTGATAACTTCTTTACAAAATGAACATCCAGAGAACATCACTATAGAATGCTGTTAATCTGAATTGACACTAGATTTCAATCAACAAATTGACAAATTGGTATGATAATCATATTTAGCTGCAATTCTGGAGCTTTGGAATGTTTGCCGGTCTCTCCAATGTGGATGCTTTCACAGTCCACTGACAAAGCTAAAGATGAATCCAAGGAGGCTTGATACATTGCAGTGTTGGCACCCCCTGCTGTGATGGACAGTCCCCTTGGGGCCTGTAAAAGTCTCACATTTCAGTGGCTTTAATCTTAGTCTGATTTTATCCCACATGGCTGGAAGGACAAAACCTTAAAAACTACCCAGCTAACCTGTATTTCTGCGGCACCCCTCACACCTCAAGGGAGAACCAAAAGCCTTCTCCAGACCCACAAAACGCAGATGGACTACACAACCAAACTCTACGGAAGCCCTAAAGGCAAGTGAAAAAGTTTTCTTTTATTACAAAGATCAATTTTCTAAGTCTGGCCAAATGTTATTTTTCGCACAACTTAATAAATGATGTGTAAGAAAAAGAAATCTAGATTAAAATATGAATAATCTTTTTATTTTTTTCTTCAAGGATTTATTTTCTTCTTGAAAGGTGAGCAAAACAAACACCTAGTGATGTATCAAATCTGACCAGCCGTGCTTCTCCATTACGTCTCTCTGAGTTTAGAGAAACACTTTTCTCTTGTTTCTGAAGCAAGCATTTTTTTCCACTGCCATGAAAGGCAAGGGAAACGATATAAATAATTGTCGGTTTGTTCTTGTAATGCTGTTGAGTCTTGCAGAAAGTATAACTTTCACTTGCCCATCAGGGCTTCTGTAAAACTCACATGAACACAATATCTTGAAGGTCTGGACCATTGTTCCACACCAAAGACAAATGCTGATGTTCTGCAAAATCTGAGGATTGATATTCGGGCATGGCCTCCTTTTTAACACCTTAGATTTCACTTTCCCAGGAAGGTTGAAGTGTTATCCTTCCATCATTAGTTCCACTTTGTTGTCCAACTGATTTTAATATTTGATTTTAGTTTCTATTTTCCCATGTTTCATTTTATTTCTATATTTTATTCCAACTTGCTTTTATTCTGTTTTATTTTCCTATGTTTTAATCATGTAAAGCACTTTGCATTGTCTTTGTACTGAAATGTGCTATACACATAAATTTGCCTTGCCTTTCATAATTTGAAGATACGCTTTTGTCCCCTCTCTTAAAAGTAGGTCCAAATGGGTTCTTCTAGACCTCCATGTGAGATTGTGGAGGGTGTCAGCCGTGGTATTCCAACCAACCCCACAGCCTTCAGCGTTTATGGCTAAATCTTGTCCACACCTACATAATTGATCCAACCTATTTACTTCCTCAGTGACCTCAGCATTGGCTTCTCCTGGGATCTCAGACTCCTCCCTTACAAAGGACATGATGACTGAACCAAGGAGCTTCTAAAGTGCTCCTTCCACTTAGGGCTGGACGATAATTCACTAACAATGTATTTATCGATCGATAGACGTATATCAATGATGGTCAGTAAAGATTTCAATGGAATAACAGTTTTCCTTCCTTTTCCATTCTAGTCATGTAGGTTAATATTACAGTCATTACATTCTTCCAACCAATCACAAACACAGACCCAAGCTCTGCTCCCTTCAGAGTTCAGAG
Source organism: Fundulus heteroclitus (assembly GCF_011125445.2). Classification (NCBI taxonomy): domain Eukaryota; kingdom Metazoa; phylum Chordata; class Actinopteri; order Cyprinodontiformes; family Fundulidae; genus Fundulus; species Fundulus heteroclitus. The sequence continues at coordinate 425,798 of NW_023396568.1, forward strand.
AGCACGTGATTGTTTTTTTCTTTTCTAAAAAGTTGCACTTTTGGTAAAAAGTTAGTTAAATAAAATGTTAAGTTTGAATTCAGCGTTTGTTTGTTCTGTAAGTAGATGCTGTCGCCAAGCAACAGCATGAAATGGCCAGGGCTGCACTTAAAATATATGTTTTGAATTTTTTGATGAATATCAATATCGATCAGTATGATTTCTGTTTTTTTCGATATGCTTTTTTTCTACATCGTCCTGCCCTACTTCCACTATCTGACAGTATTCTCAGTCCGGGTCCACTGTTCCCCTTTCAATCTATATGCAGCCCAGAACAATCTCTGGTTTAACTCTGAGTTGTCAAACGCTTTTCCAGAACTATCTCAAGGCCAACCAAAATCCTTCTCAATAGCCTCTCAGGTTTCCTCCCAGACTAGAGTTTTTGCTTCTGCGACCACAGAAACCACAGTAATTTTGGCCACTTGAACTTTCCTGCAGCACCAGAGGCCCCCGAGGACAGCCAAGGCCTTAAGGTTCTCCTGCCAGAGAGAAAAAACCCGCCAGAAAGGAGCGGGAGGTGCTGATGTTATCATTAACTAATTCTACTAAGCATTTCGTTTTTGCACATTTTCATTTTCATTCATACTATACCTTGTCTTGAATGATTAAAGAATAAGGAATATGCACCAGACAGCAAAGTAGTTGTAAGTATAATTCAGATTTTTTCCAATGAGTCCTATAATGTTGTCTTGGTGTGTTGATCATTACGTGTGAAAGTAAAGGTTCAAGTGTATAAAATTGTTTGAGATTGCAAAACCCTGTTGAGTCCACCAGGTGGTGGGGTATGCTCACATTACAGCTGCTACAGTTAATGGGGAACATGCTGACGTGCCTTCGGAGGGAACATTTCATTTGATAAACTTACCTGTTATCTGTTAGATGTCTTCAGTTCTGATTTTAAATTTAGAAGCACACCTGGAATGTCTGTAATCGCTTTTTCATCAAGTTACAAACATTTTCTAAGGTAATTCCTTCTCATCAGTCAGATTATTCTATATGCTTTGCAGACTGGGTCATAAGGAACAAAGTACTCCTTTTTCTTGAGAGGCCCAGAAACCAGATGTTTACACAAAGCAGCAAAAGATGCTTGTCCTGCTATTTTCCAATCACACAATATTATACCACCAAGTAATCACACTAACTAACACCAGGAATGAATCTTTGTACGAAGAACTATTTTTCAAGAACTATACTATTATTCACGTTAAAACAACCTTGTTTAAACTTGTACCTTCAGGTCAGCGCTACAGCGTAAACCAGCTACAACAGAAATGCTCTCTTCCTCCAGGCTCTCTTTGGTGAACACAAAGAATACATCACAGCATGAGAATAATAATAATAATAATAATAATAATAATAATAATAATAATAATAATAATAATAATAATAATAATAATAATAATAATAATAATAATGCAACATGCACTCAAATGAAATTTGTCGTCTGCATTTAACCCATCCTTCAGGGAGCAGCGGGCTGTCACTGTGCAGCTCCTGTGAAGAATTCTGGGTCTAAAGGTCTTGCTCAGGGACCCAGAGTGGTAGTCTGTGTGAGTCAAACCCAGAACCTCCAGGTACAATGCTTTAACCACTAGGCCTTTCCTCCCACAATAGTCTGCTACACTGCTTTAAATCAAAATATGTATACTCTCACTATCACAACCATATTTTTTTCTTTCTTTACATATTACAAAAAAAATACTGTTTGTATATTTAAACCTAACTTATGTATGCTGTGAGCACTGTAACCAAAGACAAATTAATTGATTGTGCACACAATCATAGCCAAGTAAGGCTGATTCTGATTCTCAACAAACCAACAGGGATGGTTGATGCTGCATTTTTTGAAAGAATCATTTATGTTCCTTTTTCATCTCAGACTTTTATTTGAAATCTCATTTTACATTTCAAATAGTCAATAAGGCCTTGCATTCTAATAAGGTTTCTAAGGCCATTGGAGAGACTTTTCTCCCACTTAATAAATAGGTCAAATTTTCAATTTGATTATTTCTAAACAATAATAAAAAATAAATAAATAAAAATAGAAATAGTGTGAGATTTTGCTTCTGCACCACAATATTTGGAAGCTTAGGTAAGTCAAAGCGGACTACTTTGCCAGAGCTGTCATACAGGAGGTTAACAGTGGACATAGAGCACTGACTGGGATGAGGTGAATTTGTCTGATTGTTTTTATGTCTCTTCTTCTTCAGTGCTTTGTGATTTTATTAAAGTTTATCTTTATAAATAAATAACTTATATACTTAGCTACCTCTCATAGAGTGCCCAGTGCTGTGCTTCTGACATATCCTCCCCAGCTGGCCCCAGGCGCTCACACCCTGGTTCTGCTGGAGGTTTCCTCCTGTTAAAAGTAAACTGTTCCTCTCAGCTCAAATCAAATTCAACTGTATTTATAAAGCGGTTTACACACCAAAGTGTTGTACAGGTCCATTAAACAAATGATATAAAAAACATGAAATCAGAAATAAAATAATTATACAATAAAATTAATACAATAAGAGCAGTTAAAACAAAAAATAATTAATAAACCTACCCTGATGCTTCTGCTCAACAGGAAATGAAAGCCAAGTTAATATCAGCCACAGTATTGGCCCTCCCTCCTGTATGTGGAAGATCATTCCACCAATTGGGTGCTGGCTTCTGGGAGAACCGAAAAAACGTTATACTATAACACAGTGCTTATGTTAAGGAATGCTTAATAAAATAACTCTTTGAATTGGCAGTATGCAAAACAATGGAACTGTTTAGGAAAAGTGACACAGATTATGAAGAAACAATCTGCTTTTTGGATAGCGTCCACAAGGGGTCAGTCTAATGTAGAGAATAAAACAGATTAGGGCTACGTTTGCGTTCTGCAAAGGCTTCACTGTTGATCACAAACACTGAACACGTTACGATTAATGTTCACAATCAGTTCAGTTTCTCCTATCATATTTAATCCATATCAAATATATAATATTGATTTTTTTGCCAATCTCTGACAGAAATAAACTGTCTAGTAATTTTCTAGAAGCGTTCTCTGAATGGCTGCAAACCTCTCTTGCTGTTTGTAATTTAAATAAGCTCTCTAGAAAGTGTTCAGACAGTCTATTTGTCAGAGGCAGTAAAACGAGCGAGATTATATATTTGATGTGCCGTTTGCAACAGTTAGAACTTCAATAAGCAACTAAGAAATGCCATTTACTGCAGATGGAAAGAGAAAGCCCCAAACTGGGCTGGAGAGGTATAGAGACATTTTTTAACACTTGACTGACATCTGCTTGATTCTTTGACACTGACGTGTTTTTTGTATTCCTAACTGTTCTCTTTTTTGTCTCCTGTTCTTTTGATTCTCTCTTATTCCGGCTTTGGACTGACATGTGCATCAAAACGCCATTAAGCTGCTTCAAAGCTGCAGTGAAATCCCCACAATTCCCTTCATTCAATTATGTAATGAGATTATTCTTTTTAGACATGGGTCAAACTCTCAAACAAAAACACTAAATAAATAGTAATAGAACCAGAAATTAATACTTTTTTTTATCTTTGCTTACCCTTCATATTGTCTCCTGTAATGTTTTTCAAATATGCCTTAAAATTAGAGACTTTTTTTTTTGACAAATTGGTCAAACATCAGATCAGTATAAGATTGTGTTTTTCCTCATGCAATCGGAGCTGCAATGAGCAATTAGTAAGAGCAAAGACGTTAGACATTGCACCGAATTAATGCTAAGGGTCAGCTAAAGTCCAAATACAACTCCAGTCACAACAACTTTCCCCCAAGCCACTCCTCACAGTCAACATGGCATCCTTCCTGCCGGCAGTCTCACCCTTCCTCACCCACTCTTCAATCTTACCCGCTTAAAACCCAGACACCCCCTGTGTGGATTCATCCTCAATCTTCATGCAATCTTTAAACTGTCCTTCTCCAGCGGTCTTCCAAAGGTTTGCTGCCATAATTGAATCGCTCTTCCCGTCTATCCACTGATGACTTTAAGCCTACACTTTACTATGCTCAGAAAAAAAAAGAATGCACCGACTGTGCATGAATGTGTGCGAAAGTGATTTATTGTCCGATACGGTATTGGCATCCTGTGTCTATTTGTGTCAATCCCTGAGTTAAGGCTCAACGCAGCAGGGGATGATTCTTTATCTGGGTCATGGAAGTGTTAAAGAGTTAAACTGAAGTGAAATGGTGCAGAGTGAGGAAGAGAGTGATATTAGCTCCTATAACTGACCTGTCAGCTTCAATTCTGCCTGCGCCCTCATGTAACTGAGGCAATCGGAGATAGTGTTATTTAGCAAAGAGGGAGACTTAAGTTAGTGTCCTTTGAAGAGGTGATGTTTTTATGCACAGAAACATTTTTGCACTGCACAGTGCTTGCAAAAAGCACATTTATCTTTCTAGAAAGTGCTACTTTAGAAGTCCACTCTTCTGGACTTTCTGATCGACCAAAACACAGTATAATTGGACAGGGGAGTCGGTCAAAGTTCATGGGAAGACAAATGGAGCTAAATACGAGGCAATCTAGGTAAAAAAAAAAAAAAAACTGTTACAGTCTTGAGACTGGGGTGAGGGTTTACTTTCCAGCTGGACAATAACTCATATCGCCAGAGCTATAATGGAATGGTTCAAAACAAAGCATATTCAGAGATGGAATGGCCTGGCCCCTGTCCAGACATAGACCCATTGGAGAAAATGTTGCAAGACTTGAAAATTGATGGTGAAAAGACATTTTCCATCCAATCTAATTGATCTTAAGGTAGTGATGATTACTGTGGCAGTCGTTAATATAGAAAAAGTTCAGTTTCTACATGAACTAAACAAGTAGACATACATTAAAAGACTTCTGACTGTAATTGGAATAAAAGGCAGTTCTACGGTGTTGAGTCAGGTGGACTTAATATAAATGCAAACCACTCTTTTCAGATTTTTCTTTTCTTTTCTTTTATACAGAAAAAGTTTCCCTTCCACTTAACTATACAATGCACTATACAAGTAGTGCATTATTGTTAAGTGGGAGGAAATATTTTTATGAGAAGTAAAAAATCTGAAAAGGGTGTTATGCATTTATACTGGGACTGTGCCATGACAAAAGGTTGAAAGGTTGAGGTAGTAGGATTATTTTTTGACATTTCTCTCTGGGTATTCCTGTTCATAAACCTTGCATTTCAATAAAGAAATGATCTCCACTAATGTGTTTGTGTTTTTCTATATTGTTGCCATTTTAAATAACATATTGGAAAGGCTCAAAATAAATGTTTGTTCTATCAGAACCATAAGTAGATGCAGAAGAAATGCTTCTATGTTCAGATGACTCAAAAACAAAACAAATTGTTCTTTTTTCTTTTTTAAAGGTGTGGATGTTTTGAGGAATAAAACAAGAGGCAAGAGGATTGGTAGCAAAAGAAGAGTCACTTGGAGAAAAGATGTGTTGCGTAGCAGAAGCAGACAGAGTTTTTTTCTGGACAGAAAAAGATATGCTGATGGGGAAAGGCAGGGAGAGAGACATTCATGCCGCCAGGAACATTACATAATCTTCTATCAGACTAGGACCGAAGGAAGGAGAGAACAGAAGCTGCTTTAAAGCAGAGATCCGGCCATATCCTCCCGTTTGGGTCAAAAGAACACTCATACTCTGTCATGCTTAGGCTTGGTAGTTTGTTTCATAAAACACATCTTTCTTTAAATATTTAAACAGGCTCAGAATCCATGAGAAGATTACACTTTATATACAGCTAAGAGCTCTCAGTCATTTACCAGCAAAATGGACAAAGACTTTGAGGCGGCCTTGAGTTCAGTTCTTGTTTACTGTACACAATATGTAAATCTTGGAGATGTGATAAACCAGGCCAAATCAAATGGGAGCCATAATCCATCATAATCCCGTAAAAACCTCTACATCCCCAACAGTCAGCCAGTCATCTGGCTAGCTAGCAGCTCCGCAGGGATCCAGTCAGTTAGCGGTCCAGCCTGGCTTTCATTCACTTCATGAATAATAAAAGTGAGTGACATGAAGAGGTTTAGCAGCCTACACGAACAGGTTAGTCAAGACTGGAGGAAAACCAAAAAAGGAGATTTATGGATGGAGTTAAAGAGGACATGAAAGCGGATGGCGTGAGAAAAGAAGATGCAGCAGATAAGGCTGCATGGAGACAGATGACTCCCTGTGACCACCTTTGAAAGGGAAAAGCCAAAAGAAGAAGATTCGATCTGGCTATCATTTACATGGTTCATACTTAAAAAATATGTATGACTCAGGACAAAAAAATCATACTCAAACACCACTAATAAGTATGTATAAAAGTGTGTAGATGCACTGCAAAAAGGGAACTAAAAGTAAGTAAAGATTTCTTGAAATGAGTGTATTTTTCCTTGATTTGATGAGCTAAATGAGACTATTTGCCAATAGAATGAGTATTTTATCCCTAAAATAAGATAATTAGACATCCTGCACTTGAAATAAGACGATGGAGATGAATTGTTCCCATTTTAAGTGCATCAATCTTGTTCCATTGGCAAATAGTCTCATTTAGCTCCTCAAATCAAAGAAAATACACTTATTTAAAGAATTTTTTTTGCAGTGTGCCCTAATCAAGTGTGTTGTCCAATCCTTTTGGCACGCCGACCAAAATCTGTTAAAAGCACTTGTGAGCCACAAATAGCTATTAGATTAACTTTTTATTAGAAATGCAAAAATAACATTATTGTGCTTTTTATTTTTATTTTTACCAAACCAATATTGAATTTAACATGCAATATTTTATTACAACTAAATAAATAGTCTGATTTGTGCGGGAGAGGGATCTGTAAAATCATTGTAGATCTAAAACATGAAAATGATCTGACATGACTGCTCTATGGAATGAAAGTCCTAATGTTTTTGGATTGCATGTTTTCTGCTTTCTTTAGATTTTTTTGTTGTTGTTCTTGTGCCCAAATCTGATTTTGAGATAAAGTCCTTTCAATTTGACTGCTGAACAATATCCTGCTGAAAAATAACTGAAAAACAACTGTTCGTCTTCATCAGCAGCCTGTGATGGAGGACCAGATTGCAGTCTGGTTGCAGAAAATCCTCCCAAGGGTCATAAATGACCCCAGGGCACAGTTTGGACTCCCCAGACCAAAAAAAAACTGTCATCACAAACAAATGGTTAGGCAACCTTCAATGTCTATGTAACACGCATCCTTTGTACTTTGGTGCTTTGAAAGTGATACACTCCTATTCAGCTATTAAATAAAGCCAAATTTTTCACTTTGTGTGGATTGACCAATCATAAAGGCCAGAAAGGAACAAAAAGTGTTTCACTGGAGCCACTTTCTTTTCTTTGAAGAACTATATAGGGGAACACTGAGAGCGTGAAAAAATGGAAGAAAAGCTCTCAATTGGCAACCCTGTGTTATTATTTAAATGGAGATACGGTTTCCCCTTCAGTGGCATGCGGCAAACAAGGGGTGAAGAAACTGTGTTGAAACCACAGTGAACAACACTCTTATTTTAGGGGAGAATCTTTGTAAAATATTTACATTTTGGGGAGGAGAATATTTATACCTTTAAGATCAAGTATTTGTGTCACTCATAACTTCCATCAGCATCAATTTTCTATCTATCACTACAAAACAGGTAGATTTTTCCTGTTTTTTTTATATAAAATTCTAACTTGTTCAGGTACTTACAATGAAGAAATTGCTCAAAAATATTTCAGTTTTAGGTAAATAATGTTATTAATATCACAAGGATTATGTTCAAATTTAAAACTGAATCCTACTTTATCCTACAGACTGCTGGAATCTGAAAATGACTCAGCCCCTGAAACACAGTTCTTCACAGCAGACAAACTTCCCAGCTGGCATTCACTCATCAGATGTGGCCCCAGGTAAGCAACCAACAGAGCCAACAGAATACCTTAAGTACTTGAACAGTTTATCACAATTTTTCATTGACTGAAGCATAGCTTTCAAGTCAAAAAATGATGGAGCACTGGATATCCCACCTGGATGTGACAGAAAGAGGAAATGATCAGAGGCTGCCTATAGATTCCTGAGGAACCGGGTGTTAAACACTCTTGAATGCTAAAGACCTGCAGTAAAAGTTGGCTAATGCAGCCACTAAGGTTTCAGCTTCCAAAACAAAGCACATGCTAAACACTAAAGCACTCCATGCTTGTACGCCAACACTACACTACCGCTGACACAGAAGCCCCATTTACACTACCCTTTTTTAACCGTGCCGAGAACGGTCCGAGCTCGGTTACTGAGATAACTATTGAGTGTAAATGGAATGCAACTGAACTGCACCATGCCAGACACAACCGAACTGTGCTAAATCTAGTACCAGTTCGATAATAGGGTTCGGCACAGTTTTTCAGTGGCTCGGTTCTCTGATAACAAAGAGCGCATGAGCAGACCGCGTCATCTCCTTACAGTCAGCTGACTAATTTCACGGTTTGATGACAACTGATGAAAGCAACAGTTGATAAGCCTCCGTAATCATGAAATTTTAGACATTCATAAAAATACTAGCTTCCCTACCATGCCACATGATTTCCAGTGATGATTCTCCTTAGCAGTGTGATGAACCTCAACGTCTGTTGTTCTTACCTGCGTCTGTAAGCCCTGATAAGACGTTTGTTTGTCCTATCCACTTCCCAAAAGCTGACTCTGTCAAGTAAATTTACCAAAGGTTGCCTTCTTCGCCCGACTCGCCGCAAACAAAACGAAATATCACAATTATAACCAAACATAACTTCCTGAATGTTACGGGCGCGGCCATTTTTATTTGCTTGATTGTAGTATCGTAGTTCGTCAATAGGAGGCGAGGAACCGTGCCAGCGTGATGTGTAAATGGTCGGAAGAACCAAGCTCGGCACGGTTAACTGATCCAATCTCGGTCCGAACTCGGCATGGACCGGTTTAACAAGGCTAATGTAAATGGGGCTAGAAATACAGGAAAAGCCAGCTCCAGTTGCTCCCAACTATGTAAATGAGCAAACGGAGTTTGGAAGTTATGTTGTGTGGGAAAGTAAAATCAATACGTTTTTTTAGGGTTATTGGTCAGCAGTATGGCAGTATGGCACCCCATCTAACCTTATATTGACGCTATATTAATAGAATTGAATTGAAAAAAATGTAATATGCTAAAAATAACACCATGCCAACAGTAAGGCATGACAGTGGCTCAGTGATGGGTTAGTTTTCGTTGGCTCCGCAGACATAGGACACCTGCAGAGTGTGGAGCAAAGGACGGATTCAGCGAAGTATCAGGAAATCCAGGGAGAAATTATTATGCTGTCTGTGAGGAAGCTGAAGGTTGGACCTTATTGAATGTTAAAACAGGACAATGATCCTATAGTATATGTCTTAAGCCTTAAGAGCATATCATTTAATCATATCATCTTAGCAACAGCGTTCACTTTTCCTGCTCATCCATGAGAAGTGAATGCTGCAAGTTAATGACTAGAGGGTATCTGCCAGGTTTCCTTAGATAAAAAGCTGTCTGTATGATTTCATGCATTGGAATTTGTAAAGTACCAGATGACATATGTTGTGTATTGGCACTATATAAAAATAAAATAATGGTATTGAATTGATTCTGGCAGTCCAAGAAAGCTTAGTTTCAGAAGTAAGAATAGCCTTCAAAGTTTATTGGACATATTTGTCGAGATTTGAAAAGGCAATGGCAGCTCTCAAGCCCAAGACAGTTAATGAGCTGGAGATCTTTGCCCATGAGGAGTGGAATAAGTAGTGGAATGCTGGCCAAAGCTGATGTTTGGCCATAAATTATGGTTCTTGCGGGTCAGGTACTAGAAAAATTTAAGTACCAAAAGATAAGATGCTTGTCATCAAAGGGCTGAATAATTCTGAGACTAAAATAGTGACTGAAAGTTCCATTGTGTGCTAAATTTGGAGAAGCAAACATTGTATTAAGCTATTTATTTATTTATCTTGTCAAGTTCATTGCAAACATCAGCCGGATTGTATATTTTGCCAGTAGGCCTACAGCTTTTTTGAATTGGGTGGTATAACTCTAAATGATGGCGAACACATTCTTGCAGCCTCACATTGGTCAGTAAAGAGTTGCACGTGGTTCAGGGGGAGGTTAGTAAGTGTAGATGCAACTCATTGGTGCAGGCGGATGGATGTCAGCTCAGTCTTAGGTTCTTGTACAGAAGCGAGTGATAGTTTTCAAGTTGGTGTTTTAAAAAAAAGAAATCCATATCTTATTCAGCTTTAGATCTGCTAGTTTGTATCTTTTTCCTGGGTACTTCCAATAACTTTATCTAATGTTTGATGGTCGTCAGTCGTTTCCACTGAGGTACGTGAACGCATCAGCAGCGTCCGGCTGATTGCACATTCTCGCTCCGTAGTTATTGCTCTCGGCTCCTGATTGGCGGAGCCGTTCAGAAAGGGGGCGTGTTTGTGTCCTGGTACCAGACTGCTCTGCAAGCAGCTGAAAGGAGGAGAGATTTCCCCCCCATCACACACTTGTCTTTACAACGTGCACACACAGCGAGAGAAGGACACAAACGGTGAGAGCCTCAATTTATCATATAACTCAGATGCACGGCGTGTCATCGCGCGATTCGCGACGGTTGCCTGTGTCCTCGCGCTGCGCCATCCCAAATGAACGATGCCATCCGAGCCGCGGTTAAAGCGCGATTTGGGTCTCGCGATGCGGGGATGATAATATGGGCCTTGTATTTCTCTGACTACGACGCAGACGGACCCACAGATAATTTGCAGTTTGGTGGTGCTTCTCGCCCGTAATGGAAGGAGATAGTGGGCGTGTGTGGAGGAGAGGGAGAAGCTGGGGGTGGTGGGGTGCGGGGAGGAGGGGGGCTGGCTCATGCGGAGCTCCGTGGATTCGTGTCTCTTTGTTATGGTGGTGATGCCGCAGTCGGGATGGTACCAGACTGCCACTGGGGGGGAGAAATGCCGACGCTGTAGGAATAGCAATTAATTCCTTTTACAATCCTGCTTGGTTCCTAACAAGCTATTCATGAGTGTAAAAAAAGTATTTGATGCTTCCCCACCTCAATTTGCCTCTGTTACTGTAATTTATGGGATTACAGTAAAAAAAAAAAAAAAACATTATAAATTATGATGCTTTCTGTATTCTGCTCAGGACACTTACATAAATGGTTTCCCCCCCTGATGTTACAGCAGTTATAAGAACATTCTGATTTTCTGTAGAGAGTAAGCCGGCCATTATACGGTAATACCCCCATCCCAACAAACACACACACACACACACACACACACACACACACACACACACACACACACACACACACACACACACACACACACACACACACACACACACACACACACACACACACACACACACACAGCTGCATACACATACTGTGTCTTCTGTGTGTGTTAATTCGGTTCTATCCTTGCCCATGATTGTCTTCCTTTCTGACTGTTTCTGTGGCGTGTCCTATCTGTGTTTGACATGTGAAACAGTTTAACGGAGACTCAAATAATACAGCGGCTCAATTTGCTTCTTTGCCAATTCCTACCCCCTGTCCGTATCCCTGCGTTGCCATTTCTCTCCCTTGTACTTCCATTTTGTATCTATTTACTTAAACTATGCTGAATCATTTTATTAGCTTTTTTCTGTATTGTTAGGTATTTTAAACCATTATGAAGATCCACATTTGTAAAGCGCTCCAATCTTACATCTTAGTTAAATCAGTTCTATGTCAGAAAAGCCCTATTCCTATTAATTTTGGTTATGATCTCTTTTTGGGCCCGTTGAATCAAAATAGGACAGATCATGGCCTCAGATGAAGCCAAAATAACTAAGTAACCTCCTGCTGGTTAATATTATTCATTGGAATAATACAGCCGCATGTCCTCACATTAGATCATGAGCAAAATATAAACAAATCATTTTTTTAAATCCCTGGTTGTCAACTTGGGTATGAATATTCCCCCTGGTGGATGTGAATTACTTGAGTGTCAGTATGAAGCATCCTGGGGTTGATGTTGGGGTTTTGTAAGCATAACAATCGGACATGAATGACCAAAACTGCAAAGGTACGAAATGGTTAACAGCAAGACTTTACTCAGCATTCAGCAGAGCAAATCTCTTTGTTTCAAGGCATGCTGCCCTCCGGCTGCCTTAACAAGGAATCACAGCAGGTTTTTAGGGTTCTTCCTGGTGGCGATGCTATGGCAGCACCAACTGATCTATTACCAAAGAATGATTCAGAATTCAGGTTGATCTCTTTTACATTGGCACCAGTTAGCCATAATATCATCACGGCTATCATAATATTAAGAAGGTTCCTGCTTTGAAATAAAAAAAATCTGGCCAGTTGGGGCTTTGGAAAACTAGCTCTCCGATTTCAACACATTAACAGCAGATATTTGGGGCTGCTTGGGTTTTTCTGCGGAGTATTTGATATTTGGCAAACCTTTAGATGGCTTTTTGTGGAGTTTTGAAGCTGGACCAGGGCCACTATCAAAGTTAACCTCAAATGAAGAATGCAAGGATGCATATTTTCCTCACTGAACATAATATGTTTAGCAACCTATGCATTTAGAGCAATCATTCATTTATTCAGACAAAATGCAAAGTTCTGTTACATTTAGCAATTATTACTTCTTTTCCAGAAGGCATATAATTGATAAAGAAAGTATTTTTAAGGCACTTCAAGTAGCTAATGATTAACGCATTAAACACACATAACCAAGTTGTAACTCTTTGATTATCTTTGATTGACTTTTAGTTGCTTAGTGTTGCTCATTATCCTTATTATTACTATAAGTAGTTCTGCTACTGCAACTACTAAGACTCATACTTTTCTTTCTACTAATACTTCTTAATTGTATTGATATAAATAATAATGATGATAATGACTGCTGTCAATTTTATGTATGGTAATTGTGTGTTTTGCCAGATTTAGTAAATCCTTTGATTTACTAAATCAATCGATTTACTAAATTAATTGTTCTTTCTTTTAATAATTAAAAATGAAACCAATATCTGTACAAAGACATGTTACTTATCTAACGAATAACTGATGCAATAATCAGTTTTTAACATCTGAATTTGTAGCTAGCTTGCAAAATCGGCAGTTTGCCCTACCTTACTATTAAGATTTCATGGACCTCGGTTCTTTAAAAATTAAAGTCAGCATATTAAGTAAAACTTTTTCAAACTGCAAAAGAAGTAGCATAGTTTTTGTTTATTTTTCAATATTGATATAATAAAGGCCAAACTTATTCATACCCATGGCAGATTTCAACTGGAAATTATTTTCCTTCAACCAGGGAATCTGTTACTGATAAGAGATGAGAGAGGCAGCTTTCAAAATCTAAAAGAAACGAGTTTTGAAGAGAAAAGAATCTATCTGTATTTTACTTACATTCGGATAAAGATTGGTATGTTGAGCATTATTTATACCCTTCTTTATAAGCAATAGGAAAAAAAATAATCCTTTGAAACCTTCTTATGACTAGCTTTTTTGATTGCTTTCACTGGTATTTTGTCAATTTGAAATGAAAATACTCCCTTAAACTTAAATCTTCCCAGTGCATGAAAAACATAACGGCAAGTAAAAACAGAAAGTGAGCAAAATATTGGATTAACTTCCTCAGTGTGTTGCTGAGATATTTTGGCGGGTATATTTTATTTGTGTACGTTTTAACATATGTAAAAGTAGGGCTGCATATTTTGTTGTTTAAATATTGCAGTGGTGATATCTGTTGCAATCAACCCATATTTTCCACACAGATGTATTTTCCATCATCATGTCTTCACTACTTTTTGTGAGTTTTAGCATTTTTGGTTCTAAAACCCTAAAAAAGTACTAAAAACCTGTGGGAATCAAAGGCAGTAAAAGTCCCCCAAACTGATCAAATAGGTTAAATACATCCAGAGCATTAATGCATGTCGCTTAGGAAATGCCAGTCTAACAAATATTGAGTCTGAGCAGCAATTTTGCAATTGTGATATACATATTCTTGACATATTGTTGATATAAATATTGTGCACGTCTACTGTAAAGTTTTAGTGATTTAGACGACTTTATTGTGAGTGCGTCCGGAACAAAATTTCGTTTGCATACAGTTCTAAAAATCACAGTAAATTGCAGTAAATTTCAGGATAAAGATGCAGCAGTGATTTATGTAAACAATTGAAATGTAAACAATGTAAAACAATGTAAACAATGCAGGGGAATTCAGAGCCCCTTTTGTGGCTTCAGCAGTTCTAGTAGTTCAACAGTCTGATGGCAACAGGGAAAAAGCTTTTGCAGAACCTGGTGGACCTGCAGTGGATGCTGCAGAACCTCTTCCCAGAAGTAGGTAGAACAGTGCATGATGGGGGTGTGAGGGGTCCCCGATGATGTTACGGGCTCGGGACACACAGCGCTGTGATGAGATGTCCTTAATGGAGGGAAGAGGAGCCCGGATGATCCCTTCTGCTGTCCTCACGTTCTTCCAGTCGGCAGCACTGCAGCTTCCACACCACACAGAGAGACAGCTGGTCAGAATGCTCTCTATGGTGCTTCTGTAGAAGGTCTTGAGGATGGGCAGGGCCAGGTGGGCTCTCCTCATCCTCCGTAGGAAGTACAGTCGTTTCTGTGCCCTCTTCACCAGTGACGTGGTGTTCACAGACCAGGTGAAGTTATCCATAATGTGCACCCCCAGGAACTTGGTGCTGCTGACCACCTCCACAGCTGAGCTGTTGATGAGCAGTGGAGCATGGTGGGGCCGATTCTTCCTGAAGTCGACGATGATCTCCTTCGTCTTCTCCATGTTCAGGATCAGGCGGTTTTCTCTGCACCAGTCCACCAGTTGCTCAACCTCTTCTCTGTAGCCCTGGTCGTTGTCGTCTCTGATCAGGCCCATCACCGTTGTGTCGTCTGCAAACTTCACGATGTGATTGGTGGTGAACCTGGGTGAACCTGTCCTATGTCATCAGGGTGAACAGCAGGGGGCTCAGAACGCAGCCCAGAGGGGAGCCCGTGCTGAGGGTGATGACATCAGAGGTGTTCTGGCCGACCTGGACTGACTGAGGTCTGTTGGTGAGGAAGTCTAGCAGCCAGTTGCGAAGGGGTGTGCTGAAGCCCAGATGTTCCAGTTTTTCCACCAGATGCTGTGGGATGATGGTGTTAAACGCTGAACTGAAGTCCAAGAACAGCATCCGTGCGTGCATGTTCTTCTCCTCCAGGTGTGCTAGGCTCAGGTGAAGAGCAGAGGAGATGGCGTCCTCAGTGGAGCGGTTTCGTCGGTTTAGTGTTCTTTCAACTTAACTGTCCTAAATGACCAAAGTAGAGTAAGGATACTACATAAGTACTAAATGTGCACTAATCTTAGTGTTTACTCTGTGTCTTTTGTATTATCTTACATTTTTGGAAAAAATTCCTGTTTGCTTTTATGTACTATCATTTTTTTTAGTTAGTTCAATTATTTTGTCTTGTAATATTGACAGCCATTATTTGTACAAATTTCTCTCCCATCATCTGGCATCTTTTCTTGCATTCAGCTCGATTGTCCTCACTCGCCAATCAGCTCAGTTTCAGATAATTGACTTACTTGAATTTAAGTCATTGTGTCTTATAATCCCTACGCAGGTGATTCAGCTAAGTTGCAAAGTTCTTTTGGTGCTAATGAACTGATTGAAAAGACTGAAAGCAAGTGTTGAGCCCTTTACTACAGCAGAAAGCATAACATGCGTGCATAACAAACTTATTTCTATAATCAATCAACTCTGCTTCTGCGCTGTTTTTCAATGTACAGTATGAGCCAGTTGTGATGTTAATAACAAATTTACTACACCACAATCACTTCAATCCAACTCTAAAACACCAGGAATTACTTTCCCTATACAGCTGTAATGGCTGCTGAAGAAGGATGGCATTCCAAGTGCTGTTACCCTTTTTACGAAATCCGGACATGTTGCATTTTTGCCCAAAACTTGTGCTGGTGTTTGTGTTTGAAGAATACAAACACCAGCCTAGGAAAAAAGAAACCATCCATCCACAGTAACCAACTGTAACAGGAAACTGTAAATTTTACCCCAACTGAGATTTACTTGCTGTCTCAGTTGAGGTTGCAGCCTGGATTCTGGCCTACATTGATTGTGTCTAATGAAAGAAAATCATGTTGCAGGTAAAGACAAAGTATTAAACTTGTACTTTATTACTAATGGAGCTCGTCTAGCCTTGTGTGATAGGACCCAAATCCAAGCTTCATTTTCTCTTAGAGTTGCTAATTAATTGTAGGTTTTGGATTAATAAGTGTAGATGTGCTGACATTTATGGAGAAATACACCATGAATAAAATATGCCTGACGAAATTTTTTTTTTTTTGTTTGCTTTATATAAGGTTTTAATTTTATTCTGGACATCTGCATCTTTATCGTTCTTCTGTGGCCTCCATAAATCTCTCTGCCAGGGCTACTTAGTGGGCTTTCTCAGATTTCTGGTCATCACCTGACAAACATCTTGAATCAGGTTTTGTTTCTGATGTCTGGTTTTTATAATGTTTGATTTAACCTTTTGTGTTTGTTTGGTTTTTAGTTTTGGTTTCTGTCACGGTTTCCATACTTTGTGCACTCCTTTGTGTTGCGATTCCTATTTCTTTTATGCTGGTTTTTGTGCTTTGTTTAGACTTTCTTCACTCTCTTTGCCAGACTGA